>NC_142804.1:3000322-3083675 GCF_049724085.1 Artemia sp. Qi Xiang Cuo
AATGACATTAATGATTTGGATCTATTCCTGGAGAATCGTTTCTAGGCGAAAATTTTTAAAGTCTGACAGATGATGTCATTGATTGATTGATCTGTCAAGAAAGGGGAATTAATTTGTTGTTTCTAAGGGGAATTATTGATTCACGATAGGTGAATTGAGGTCGACAGCACAGGTGTTCCAAGGTCGATGTTGTTGTTGTTGTAAGTGCACGCTCTCAGCGAATGTCATGGTCGATGTTGTTGTTGTTGACACACTTTGATTACGCAATAAAGTTCTCGGAAATTCACTTCCCCCTCGAGTCCTAGATCAATAACATTGTTCCCGTTAGAATTCAATGCGCAAGTGCAACGTTCGTTCCGGAGTTTTTACACATAGAAACATCAAACAAATCGACCTTGGAAAAAGAGGTCATTGACCGATTACGCAATCTTTCTCCCTAGGGAGGCGATGCCCTTATTTGGGGTGCAAAAAAGTTATAGGTGGCAGCAGGGTGTTCTCGTCGGAGTAGCACCTCCCCTTCTACTGAAAAAAAACAAGATTTTAAAATAATAATGAGTGATGTCAAAATTAAAAACGAATAGACATTAAAACCTAAAGAAAGCTGCCAGCCGCCCCATACTCCCCGCTTATTAAGCTAAAGTTTATTTAATTTTTTTTTAACTTAGTATTCTAAGAATGAATATTGATAAGAGCAATAGAAGAAATTTAGAATTTATTACCTAAATGCTTTTAGAATTCAATTGTCATGTTTGTTATGAATTGTAATAATTTTGCTGGAACGTTTTTTGAAGAAAAATTAGTAAACAAAATGCTTGGAATTACAATTGGCTGTGTTCAATGAGTTGTAAATGGCTCTATAGAAAAGTACTTGACAACCTTCAGCCGCTGAAAGTTTTTAGTGAAAAAATTAAATTGTAAAACATGATCCCTGATATACAGAGTATTTTCTGTTTTTCTTTCTAAGTTTTGAAGTCCCTCTTTAATTTCACTTGGCTTATTGCTATTATTTTTTTTATTATGTTCTTAAATAAAATTTTAAGTCCATTCTCATAACCGTGGTTGTAGTTTGCAAACTTGTTTTTAGTAATAAGGTTGTGACAGAGATAGTTTTTTGGCAAAATTTTCGAATCGTTAAAGATGAAAAAATATATATGCAGACGTTTAATAAGAAGCGTTAAAATAGAACGAACAATAAGAAGCTAATGGGCTTGACATATATCAAAAGACCCAATAGTACAAAAAATTCGTTGTACTCCACTGCAACATAAAAGTGTCTATTCGCAATTAAACTCTGAATTTTTTTGACAACCTGAAAATTGAAAATAGACAATATTGCTCAGAAGAAAAGAAGTTAAGGTCAGCTAGAGACAAAATTGTGCTTTCTTAATCCCCCCTTACATTTTTAAGCCCATGACACGCAATTATTCACCAGTTTTAGGAGAAACAAAGTCAGAAAGGACTAGACTGCGACCGTGATTTTTTTTTTCATATTTTTTAATTAATTTTTTGACTCAAATTTCAAATCTTAGTGGTCTCACACACTCTTTAGTTACTGTGAAAACAAAAGAGAATAATAAAGACACAAGAGTTGGATCTTCGGCCATTGAACATAAGCAGAAAGGGGGGGGGGGCGGGGTAAATCAGCTGATGAAAAACATTTCCCTCTGGCTGATGTATTTGAAAATTAATAAGTAAGCATAAATCGCTATAATGTGGTAGGTTAAAATTAATCATGGGGCCCAATTAATCAATTTAGGGCCCAGAACAGATATTTGACCTTTTGTGCCCTGAGGAAGCATCCTCTTCCTAAATAAAGTAGAAACAAAATCATATGTTTATTTAGCAGAATATGTGGTTAATTATTTCCACATAATTTCATAATAATTTCTAATATCATAAGATTTACATTTACCACCATCCCCCCCTTTATAAGACCAAAAACTATATAAAGCTTGTTAATTCCGTAGTATTTAGGAAATAACATCTTTATGGCGAAGCAACATTTTTTTTCTAACTTATGCCCCCTCGTCAAAAAATGTGGTTGCCTTGGTTTGTTTTTTGGCTTTGCTTAAAGGTTTTTTGGTCCGACAAGCCAATTGATTAACCGGGTCAATATATCAGAGTGACAACTGAAGAAACTCATAATTTAATTTTTTTTTTTTCACTGAAGAATTCGGTTCACTGTTCTGAGATACTCTTCGTTACTTCTCCTTCCCAAAAACGCGAGAGGAAACTCTGTGGCCGATTCGAAAAAGATAATTTTTTGCAATGCCACTTATGCTTTAAATTCTTCTAAACCGTTTAAGCTAACAAAACTTAGTAAAAACATTCGTTTTAGCGTTTTTTTTATGCACGTTTGCACTTGGATTACTTATCACCTATGAGACGATCAGTCATACGAAATCATTGTAAATATAAACGTTTTGAACCTCCAGCCCTGCCTTTTTTAACGTCCTTTAAAAAAAAAATCGGTTTACATGCATTACCTATTTTTCAGTTCTTGTTCTTCGTTTACTTTCTTTTGCTTTCCCTTGGTAATTAAACCAGACTAAGGTCATAAACATTTGACTGAAGGGTGGATTCAAACGGCAATTCAGAGATCTTACGCGTTTTATGACATTAGCATGTAAAGAATCAAGTCCCTTGAAGATTGTAAAATAACAAATTCAGGCCAAAACAGGCTTTAGACGAAAAAAAGCGCCATTATCGCATTGAAATTATAGTGACAAAAAAGTTTTATAATGATCATTCATTTTTTACAACAATCTGCCGCACAAAAGTGCCTTTTAATGCAATCTATTTTTTTAATGGGCAAAAAAGTGCATAATCAATAGATATGAATGTCCATAGTTCAGAAAATTCTGATAAATTTTCTGCTTCGTCAAAAAATTTAATGACAACCTTGATTGCTACCTTGATTGCTTGGACAATACATTACAAATCCTTGTATTGCCATAAGTAAGTCAAGTGGAATTCAAAATTGCTATTGTAACTCGCTTATTTAATTGATTTGATTAAACCCACAGTTTATATAATTAACAGTATGATCTTTCCCTATCTCACCCATTATAAAAACCCGGACCGAGGTCTGAGTGCTCCAGAGAACGTATAAACAGGTATAAACATAAGCGGCATTAGATCTTTTCACGGGTAGACAAAGAATAATCACCTACGGAACAAGTACTGACAAAACCACTTGGTCGGCTCACCAATAAGTGGACAATAAGTGCAGAAATAAGTGGGAGGAGCTTTTTGTTCGCACCGAGAATGAAGAGCCAGAAATCATCTGCGGTAAACTTACTGGTGAATTATATAAACTGTTATTGAACCAAAGGCAAATGCGGAAAATGATATTTATTTCCTGCATTGTGCAATCAATGTTACTCCCACTTAGGCAAACCCCTACAACAGGTTCAAATCCTTTCACTTAATGATTAATTAAACAATGGTGAATAACGAGAAATTCGTACATTTATTAGATTGTTAACTTTATTTACAGCTTACTGCTAAATAAAATATATAAAATGGGTAAAGTGAAACATTTAGGGAAACAGAGCCAATATACCTGCGCGAATTAGTTAAGAGTAAGGTGTCTCCCGTGTTTTTTTGCGGTTACTTTGTATAAAAGGTATGGTCGTATTAATTTTGGAGGGTGTCCCTTCAATTTGAGATTGGGAGTTCTAGAGGACTTTATAAGGACCAAAACTGATTAGAGAGCAACCAGCGCCTCCTATTCGTTTTGTCCAGAGTAATCCCTTAGCCATCCATGACACTTGCTCAATTTGGCCTCCCATTTTTATCAAAATGGTCGAAAGGTCAAATTGACGCGTCACTAAGGATGACATACCCCACATAGATTGAGTGGCAATGGTCATAAGTTGTACAACTGGTCTATTTTTCATAGATACATGTTATTAGAAAACTTCAGCGTTACAAAAATTCGAAACCTTTTACTTACTTATTTGACAGCAGTTTCTGTGTTTCTTGGCTCGATAGCGCGAATTCGGCCCATCTGGGCTTGTGGTAGACATATTTTTGAGAAATAATCCTATCTTTCCTTATGCCAAACCTCGTTAAAACTTGAATCCTGCAGGGTTACCACCAGCTCAAGAAAAAAAAATCCATGGCAAGCGTAAGAAAAAAATCCATGGCGTCCCACCCCCAGGGTTGCCACCAGCCGAAGAAAAATCCATGGCAAGCACTATTGCCAAAGGTACGAAAAAATTTGCGACGCTTCGCGTCACTCGCAGGTACGGCTTTTCGATGACATAGACCTACATTCATAGAGATGCGACGCGGAAATGCACGGTTTGTATTTTTTTTTTTTTTTTTTTTTTTTTTTTTTTTTTTTTTTATGTGATAGTCGAATGCGCTGAAATATTTCAACGTATCTCGCAAACCAGCAAAACTTAGAATATTTCGTCATTAGGGAAACACCGTGAGTAAATGCAAAAACCGCGAGATTACATCTCTGTGAATCAAGAGTAAAGCTAGGTTCTGACCAGCAGTAAATAACCGTTAAAAATAAGTAAGAAACTGCCGTAAGCATAATGCTGTTCTCAAACCAGGCTAGACCCTCGCGTCCATTTTCTTCCGGCTGATTTCTTCGTCTGAAAAGAAAGGTGATTTGGTCGGAAGAAAACGTTTACAAAAAACGTTGAAGGGATCTACACTAATTAGATGCGCTCGACTTTCCTACTTCTGTTATGGTTATTTACTTTAAGTTCTGACAGAGCGGGATTCCGATTCGCGCCCTGACTCGACTGTTTTGCAACATGGAGATAAATGGCATTCTGTCGCTAGATAGGGGAATCGAAAACTGTTGAGATTTCCCTCCCTGCTGATTGAAGTACTGTGGCGCGCAAGAATGAGAACCTGACTGACCTTGTGCCTTGAACAGAACTTAATCAATGTACGACATTTGTAAAATACAAAAAAAAGAAAAAAATATATATGCATTCTAGATTCTATAACCACTTTTCCAATCCCAATCAGGAATGGTTTATTCGTGAACTTCAAATAACAATAAAGACGCAAGTTTGCATAGGATAAACACTGATGCCCGTGCCACATTATAATCCCACTTGTCGATAAAATCAAAATTACACACGACTACAGCGTCAATTATGTTCGCCGTTCGTAATTTCTCGAGTTGAACATTGTTCAACTTTCAAGCATGAATTTCTTGACTGGCCAGTTAGAGTCAACGCTTAAGTCATACTTTTTGAAACTAGAAAAGATTGAAACTGAGAACTGTGGTTTTTCTATCTGGGTGAGGAATCTGGCTAAAGTTAAGAAGACTTAACATTATTAGAGAACAGTTGAACACAAGTAGAAGGCTATCTTATACTCCGACGCCAACCACGTGGTTTATGGTTTAATCAGTGAGAATGAAAAAACAGGAATTTTCTCACTTAAAAAAACATGAATTTTCTCACTTTTATGGTTGTTTTCTTGGATGGTTATGTGTGTTGGTCAATTTATTTGATGTTTTTCATGGATGTCAACAGCAATTCATGTCTGTTTTATGGTTTTTGTCAGTGAGAATGAAAAAACAGGAACTTTCTCACTTTGATGGCTGTTAACAGCAATTCATGTCTGTTTTATGGTTTTTGTCAGTGAGAATAAAAAAACAGGAACTTTCTCACTTTGATGGATGTTAACAGCAATTCATGTCTGTTTTTATGGTTTTTGTCAGTGAGAATGAAAAAACAGGAACTTTGTCACATTTATGGATGTCAACAGCAATTCATGTCTGTTTTATGGTTTTTGTCAGTGAGAATGAAAAAACAGGAACTTTCTCACATTTATGGATGTCAACAGCAATTTATTGTTCTGGCCTTGGGAAGGCATAGGGGGTTTTGAGCCCAACTTATGTTAATTTCTGCTTGTTTTGCGTTTGACTCGGTTATTTATTGTAATTTTCTGTTCGTTTTGGGTTTCATTTATTTGTCGATGCTGGTTTGTGGTAGTTTCACGCTTGGTAGATTATTTGATTTTATTTTTGCTCATTTTTTGTTTAATGGAGTTCTTTATTTTTCTTTGAAAAATTTATTTTGTGGAACACGCTGAGATTACTTTTAGGGGATTATTTGGGTGAAATGGTTTTAGACATTTTAGGGAATTATTTCGGCGAAACAGTTAGAGACATTTTAAAAGATGATTTTAGAAAAGGTTTTAGAAGAGGTTTTGAGTGTGGTCGCTATAGTAAACAAGTTCTATTTGAACAGTGTCGTGAGGTCCTCTACCCCAACCCCAAAGGACCCCGATCGCCCTACCCCGATCCGAAGGGCTCCAATCCGTATACCCCAATCCCGAAGGAACCCCCCGGTCCCCAAAGGTTTCCCGGGCTCCCCCCCCGCCCCCCCGACCCCCAAATGCCCTCTCCGGGCCCCGGCGTTCGGTGATGTATGTTGTCTGAAACCTATGATTTGGGGTGTATGGGATGCTATTTTTGACTTTTCTGAGTTGGATTTCTTAGTCTTTCATAGGTATGTGTTGTCTGAAAACTATGATTTGGGATGGGTGGTTTTCTATTTTGACTTTTCTGAGCTGGATTTCTTAGCCTTTCATAGGTGTGAGTTGTCAGAAAATTATGATTTGGGTTGTTTAGTTTGCTACTTGGACTTTTCAGAGCTAGGATTCTTAGTCTCTCATAGGTGTTTGTTTTTTGAAACCTCTAGTTTGGGATGAGTAGTTTGCTATTTAATACTTTTATGAGCTAGGCTTTCCTAGTATATCGTAGGTGAATGTTGACAGAAAATTATGATTTGGGATATGTAAATTACTATTTTGGTCTTTTCTGAGCTAGATTTCTTAGTCACTCATAGGTATTTGCTGACTGAAACCTATAGTTTGGGATGATTAGTTTGCTATTTTTGAATTTTCTGAGCTAGTTTTCTCAGACTTTCATAGGTGTGTGTTGTCAGAAACTTATGATTTGGGATATGTAAATTACTATTTTTGACTTTTCTGAGCTAGATTTCGTAGCCTTTCATGGGTGTTTGTTGTCTGAAACCTATAGTTTGGGATGAGTAGTTTGCTTTTGGACTTTTCAGAGCTGCATTTCTTAGCCTTTCTTAGGTGTGTGTTGACTGAAACTTATGATTTAGGATATGTAAATTACTATTTCGGGCTTTTCTAAGCTAGATTTCTTAGTCTTTCGTTGGTGTGTGTTGTCTGAAACCTATGATTTGGTATTTGTAGTTTTGCTGTTTGGACTTTTCAGAGCTAGGATTCTTAGTCCCTCATAGGTGTTTATTGTCTGAAACCTATAGTTTGAGATGAGTAGTTTGCTATTTCAGACTTTTCTGAGCTAAGGTATCTTAGTATTTCATAGGTGTGTGTTGTCTGAAACTTATGACTTGAGGTGTCTAATTTGCTATTTCAGGCCTTTCTGAGCTAAGGTTTTATAGTATTTCGTAGGTGAATGTTGTCTATAACTTATGATTTGGGATATGTAAATTACTATTTCGGGCTTTTCTAAGTTAGATTTCTTAGTCTTTTGCTGGTGTGTGTTGACTGAAACCTATGATTTGGGATATAAGGTTCTTAGTCTTTCGTTGGTGTTTGTTGTCTGAAACCTATGATTTGGGATTTGTAGTTTGCTTTTTGGACTTTTCAGAGCTAGGATTCATAGTCCCTCATAGGTGTTTGTTGTCTGAAACCTATAGTTTGGGATGAGTAGTTTGCTATTTCAGGCTTTTCTGAGCTAAGGTTTCCTAGTATTTCGTAGGTTTGTGTTGTCTGAAACTTATGATTTGAGGTGTGTAATTTGCTATTTCAGGCTTTTCTGAGCTAAGGTTTCATAGTATTTCGTAGGTGAATGTTGTCTGAAACTTATGATTTGGGATATGTAAATTACTATTTCGGGCATTTCTAAGCTAGATTTCTTAGTCTTTTGTTGATGTGTGTTGTCTTAAACCAATGATTTGGGATTGGTGGGTTGCTATTTTTGACTTTTCTGAGGTGGATTTCTTAGCCTTTCATAGGTATGTGTTGTCTGAAACCTATGATTTGGGATGGTTAATTTGCTATTTTTGACTTTTCTGAGCTAGGTTTCTTAGCCTTTCATAGGTGTGTGCTGTCAGAAAATTATGATTTGGGATTTGTAGTTTGTTTTATAGACTTTTCAGAGCTAGAATTCTTAGTCCCTCATAGGTGTTTGTTGTCTGGAACCTATAGTTTGGGATGAATAGTTTGCTATTTCAATCCTTTCTGAGCTAATGTTTCTTAGTATTTCATAGGTATATGTTGTCTGAAACTTATGATTTGAGGTATGCAATTTGCTATTTCCGACTTTTCATAAACAGATTTCTTAGTCTTTCGTAGGTATGTGGTGTCTGAAACTTATGATTTGGGATGTGGGGGTTGCTATTTTTTGACTTTTCTGTGCTGGATTTCTTAGCCTTTCGTAGGTGTTTGTTGACTAAAACCTATGATTTGGGAATGAGTGGTTTGCTATTTTTGACTTTTCTGAGCTAGATTTCTTAGCATTTCATAGCTGTGTGCTTTCAGAAAATTATGATTTGGGAGGTGTAGTTTGCTTTTTGGAATTTTCAGAGCAATGATTCTTAGTCCCTCATAGGTGTTTGTTGTCTTAAACTTCTAGTTTGGGGTGAGTAGTTGGATATTTCAGGCTTTTCTGAGCTAAGGTTTCTTAGTATTTCGTAGGTGAAGCTTCCACGTCAGTTTTAAGTTCACCAAGACATAAAAAATTTAAAGTTCAGTTCTAATTTTTCCATAGAAGATAGGAAAAGTTATACTATGATTGTGATTATTTTCTATGAAGATAGAAAATTTCACTTTAATTCTAAATTTTCTTAAATTCAGTTCCGACTTTTCTCAAAGAGATGAAAAAATTTAAAGTTCAATTTAAAATTTTCTCAACGAAGTCAAGGAAAGTTCAAGTTCTCTTCTGAATGTTCTCAGTGAAAAAGAAGTCAGTTATTGATCATTTCTATTTTTTCCAAATAATATAAAAATTTTCCACGTTACTTCCGATCTGTCTTGAAGAGATGAAAAATTTAAAATACTGTTCCAAATTTTTCACAGAAGATAAAAAAGTTCAAGTTCTCCTCTGAATTTTACCTGAGAGCACAATTCAATTCTAATTTCTCCAGAGAAAATAAAAATCTTCCACTTCAGTTTTATATTTTACAAAGACATAAAGAAATTTAGAGTTCAATTCTAAATTTTTCGGTGGAAGATAGAAAAAGTAATACCATACTTGTGAATATTTTCACGGAAGATAAAAAGTTCTAGTTCAATTTTAAATTTTCTCAACGAAGTGAAGAAAAGTTCAAGTGCCTTACTGAATTTTACCAAAGAACACAATTCAATTCTAATTTATCCAGAGAAAATAAAAATCTTCCACTTAAGTTCTATATTTCACAAAGACATAAAGAAATTTAAAGTTCAATTCTAAATTTTTCGGTGGAAGATAGAAAAAGTAATACCATACTTGTGAATATTTTCCCGGAAGATAAAAAGTTCTAGTTCAATTTACAATTTTCTCAACGAAGTGAAGAAGAAATCAAGTTCTCTTCTGAATTTTACTAAAGAACACAATTCAATTCTAATTTCACCAGAGAAATTAAAAATCTTCCACTTCAGTTCATTATTTCAAAAGGACATACAGAAATTTAAAGTTCAATTCCACATTTTTCCGTGGAAGATAGAAAAAGTAATACCATACTTGTGAATATTTTCACGGAAGATAAAAAGTTCTAGTTCAAATTAAAATTTTCGCAACGAAGTGAAGAAAAGTTCAAGTTCTCTTCTGAACCTTACCAAAGAACACACTTCAATTCTAATTTCTCCAGAGAAAATAAAAATCTTCCACTTCAGTTTTAAGTTCCACAATGAAATAAAGAAATTTAAAGTTCTATTTTAAATTTGTAGATGAAAGATAGAAAAAGTAATGCATGATTGTGATTATTTTCCATGAAGATCAAAAATTCACTTTATTTATAATTTTTCTTAAATTAAGTTCTGATTTTTCTCAAAGAGATGAAAAATTTAAAGTTCTGTTCCAAATTTTTCATAGAAGATAAAAAAAGTTAAACATTGATTGTGAATATTCAACATGAAGATAAGGAACTCCACTTTAATTCAGAGCTTTCTCGAAGAAGTGCAAAATGTTAGAGTTCTCTTCTGAATTTTCTTAAAGAAGAGAAAAAAGTTAGCTCAATTCTGAATTTTACCAATGAAAACGAAAAAACCTTCCATTTCAGTTCATAATATCTCAAAGACATAAGAAATTCAAAGTTCAGTTCTAAATTTTTCTTTATAAGATAGGGAAAGTTATAAAATGATTGCGATTATTTTCCAGTGAAGATAAAAAGTTTCACTTTAATTCTAATTTTCTTAAATTCAGTTCTAATTTTTTGCTAAGAGATGAAAAATTTGAAGAATTGAACTTTAAATTTCTTTATGTATTTGTGAAATATAGAACTTAAGTGGAAGATTTTGATTTTCTCTGGAGAAATTAGAATTGAATTGTGTTCTTTGGTAAAATTCCGAAGAGAACTTGAACTTTTTTATCTTCTGTGAAAAATTTGGAACAGTATTTTAAATTTTTCATCTCTTCGAGAAAATATTCACAAGTATGGTATTACTTTTTCTATCTTCCACCGAAAAATTTAGAATTGAACTTTATATTTCTTTATGTCTTTGTGAAATAAAGAACTTAAGTGGAAGATTTTTTTTTTCTCAGGTGAAATTAGAATTGAATTGTGTTCTTTGGTAAAATTCAGAAGAGAACTTGAATTCTTCTTCACTTGGTTGAGAAAATTTTGAATTGAACTAGAACTTTTTATCTTCCGGGAAAATATTCACAAGTATGGTATTACTTTTTCTATCTTCCATCGAAAAATTTAGAATTGAACTCTAAATTTCTTTATCTCTTTGTAAAATAAAGAACTTAAGTGGAAGATTTTTGTTTTCTCTGGAGAAATTAGAATTGAATTGTGTTCTTTGGTAAAATTCAGTAGAGAACTTGAACTTTTCTTCACTTCGTTGAGAAAATTTTAAATTGAACTAGAACTTTTTATCTTCCATGAAAATATTCACAAGTATGGTATTACCTTTTCTATCTTCCACTGAAAAATTTAGAATTGAACTTTAAATTTCTTTATGTGTTTGTGAAATAAAGAACTGAAGTGGAAGATTTTTATTTTCTCTGGTGAAATTAGAATTGAATTGTTTTCTTTGGTAAAATTCAGAAGAGAACTTGAATTCTTCTTCACTTCGTTGAGAAAATTTTAAATTGAACTAGAGCTTTTTATCTTCCGGGAAAACCCACACATCCCAAATCATAGGTTTCAGACACCACATACCTACGAAAGACTAAGTAATCTGTTTATGAAAAGTCGGAAATAGAAAATTGCATACCTCAAATCATAAGTTTCAGACAACACATACCTATGAAACACTAAGAAACCTTAGTTCAGAAAAGCTTGAAATAGAAAACTATTCATCCCAAACTATAGGTTATAGACAACAAACACCTATGAGGGACTAAGAATCCTAGCTCTGAAAAGTCTATAAAGCAAACTACAAATCCTAAATCATAATTTTCTGACAGCACACACCTATGAAAGGTGAAGAAACCTAGCTCAGAAAAGTCAAAAATAGCAAATTAACCATCCCAAATCATAGGTTTCAGACAACACATACCTATGAAAGGCTAAGAAATCCAGCTCAGAAAAGTCAAAATTAGCAACCCACCCATCCCAAATCATTGGTTTCAGACAACACACATCAACAAAAGACTAAGAAATCTAGCTTAGAAAAGCCTGAAATAGTAATTTACATATCCCAAATCATAAGTTTCAGACAACATTCACCTACAAAATACTATGAAACCTTAGCTCAGAAAAGCCTGAAATAGCAAATTACACAACTCAAATCAAAATTTTCATACAACACACACCTAAGAAATACTAGTAAACCTTAGCTCAGAAAAGCCTGTAATAGCAAACTACTCATCCTAAACTATAGGTTTCAGACAACAAACACCTATGAGGGACTATGAATCCTAGCTCTGAAAAGTCCAAAAAGCAAACTACAAATCCCAAATCATAGGTTTCAGATAAACACACACCAACGAAAGACTATAAACCTTATATCCCAATTCATAGGTTTCAGTCAACACACACCAACAAAAGACTAAGAAATCTAACTCAGAAAAGCCCGAGATAGTAATTTACATATCCCAAATCATAAGTTTCAGACAACATTAACCTACAAAATACTATGAAACCTTAGCTCAGAAAGGCCTGAACTAGCAAATTAGACACCTCAAGTCATAAGTTTCAGACAACACACACCTATGAAATACTAAGAAACCTTAGCTCAGAAGAGACTGAAATAGCAAACTACTCATCCCAAACTATAGGTTTCAGACAACAAACACCTATGAGGGACTAAGAATCCTAGCTCTGAAAAGTCCAAAAAGCAAAACTACTAATCCCAAATCATAGGTTTCAGACAACACACACCAACGAAAGACTAAGAAATCTAGCTTAGAAAAGCCCGAAATAGTATATTACATATCCCAAATCATAAGTTTCAGTCAACACACACCCACGAAAGGCTAACAACTCCAGCTCTGAATAGTCCAAAAGTAAACTACTCACCCCAAACTAGAGGTTTGAGACACCACACACCCATGAAAGGCTAAGAAATCTCGCTTAGAAAAGTCAAAAATAGGAATTTACATATCCCAAATCATAAGTTTATGAGAGCAAATACATCTCTAAGACTATGAAACAAAGCTCTGAATTTTCAAAAATAGCAAACTGTTCATCCCAAACTCTAGGTTTGAGACAAAAAACACCTATGAGGGACTAAGATATCAAGCTCAGAAAAGCCCGAAATAGAAATTTAAATATCCCAAATCATAATTTTCTGACAACATTCACCTACGATATACTAGGAAAGCCTAGCTCATAAGAGTCTGAAATAGAAAACTACTCATCCCAAACTAGAAGTTTCAGACAACAAACACCTATGAGAGACTAAGAATTCTAACTCTGAAAAGTCCAAATAGCAAACTACACATCCCAAATCATAATTTTCTGACAACACACACCTATGAAAGGCTAAGAAATCCAGCTCAGAAAAGTCAAAATAGCAAACCACCCATCCCAAATCATAGGCTTCAGACAACACATACCTATGAAAGACTAAGAAATCCAACTCAGAAAAGTCAAAAATAGCAACCCATACACCCCAAATCATATGTTTCAGACAACATACATCAACGAACGACGGGGCCCGGCGCGGGCCTTTGGGGGTCGGGGGGGCGGGGGGGGAGCCGGGGAAACCTTTGGGGACGGGGGGGTTCTTTGGGTTTGGGGGTTTGGGGATCGGAGCCCTTTGGATGGGGGTAGGGCGATCGGGGCCCTTTGGGGTTGGGGTAGAGGACCTCACGACACTGTTCAAATAGAACTTGTTTACTATAACGACCACACTCAAAACCTCTTCTAAAACCTTTTCTAAAATCATCTTTTAAAATGTCTCTAACTGTTTCGCCGAAATAATTCCCTAAAATGTCTAAAACCGTTTCAGCCAAATAATCCCCTAAAAGTAATCTCAGCGTGTTCCACAAAATAAATTTTTCAAAAAAAAGTAAAGAACTCCATTAAACAAAAAATGAACAAAAATAAAATCAAATAATCTACCAAGCGTGAAACTACCACAAACCAGCATCGATAAAGAAATGAAACCCAAAACGAACAGAAAATTACAATAAATAACCGAGTCAAACGCAAAACAAGCAGAAATTATCATAAGTTGGGCTCAAAACCCCCTATGCCTTCCCAAGGCCAGAACCATAAATTTCTGTTGAAACCCATCAAAGTGGGAAATTTCCTGTTTTTCATTCTCACTGAGAAAAATCGTAAAACAGACATAATTTGCTGTTAACATCCATCAAAGTGAGAAAATTCTGGTTTTTCTATTCTCACTGACAAAACCATAAAAACAGACATAAATTGATGTTGACAGCAATTAAATTGAGAAAGTTCCTGTTTTTTCATTCTCACTGACAAAAACCATAAAACAGACATGAATTGCTGTTAACATCCATAAATGTGAGAAAGTTCCTGTTTTTTCATTCTCACTGACAAAAACCATAAAACAGACATGAATTGCTGTTGACATCCATGAAAAACATCAAATAAATTGACCAACACACATAACCATCCAAGAAAACAACCATAAAAGTGAGAAAATTCATGTTTTTTTAAGTGAGAAAATTCCTGTTTTTTCATTCTCACTGAGAAAACCATAAACCACGTGGTGGGCGTGGGAGTATAAGATAGCCTTCTACTAACACAAGTTACTGTTGGAGCAAACTCTTTAAACTAATCTATTGCAATTTTAATTTTTTGCTTTTTAAATACAAGTGTGACGCTAAAATCAAAAAAATTGCCATGTCATTCGTGATATTTGGCTTTCTTTATCGAAAAATTTGACTATGATGTGGCAAGGGCATGACTCGGACCTTGTAAATCCATATCATAATTTTGGAACACCAACTTATCTTTGGGAGGAAATTTGGCAGAACATAGAGTCATGGTTTTCCATGACTTCGTGACGAAACTTGACTCCCCTTTTGAAGGGCTAACGAGCTTTTGAAGGGCCGAATTAACGAAGCTGTCGGTAAATTCTCTCTAAAGCTTGACCGGATGACTAATGCTCGTGCCACATTATAGTCATACTTGTCGATAAAATCAAAATTACGCACAACTACAGCGCCAATTACGTTCACCGTTCGTAATTTCTTGAGTTGAATATTGTTCAACTTTCAAACATAAATTTCTTGACTGACCAATCAGAATCAAGATTTAAGGCATACTTTTTAAAAAACTAGAAAAGATGGAAACTTAGAACGGTAGTTTTTTTATCGGGGAGAGGAGTCTGACAAAAGTTAAAAAGACTTCGTATTAGTAGAGAACAATTGGACACAAATCACTGTTAGTACAAACTCTTTAAACTAATTTCTTGTAATTTTTATTTTTTTGCTTTTTAAATACAAGTGTGACGCTAAAATCAACAAAATTGCCTTGTCATACATGATATTTTGCTTTCTTTATCGATAGATGTGACTATGATGTGGCACGGGCATAAAACTAAAAATATCTGGAACAACTAGCTGTCTATGCTATATAGTGTACTATCACAGTGTGGCTTCTAGGATGCTTCAGTCTGTGTCAAAAGTAAGGAAAGGGGAGAACTAGACGCGGCGATTAGGCGCAACGAAAAGCAGGGGCAAATTTTTTTTTTGGTTTGGGGCATGGTTAAAACTGGTCAAAGCAAATCACATGCCAGAAATTTTGAATTTCCCGCACTTCTTCAGCATTTCCGCACTTCTTCAGCCATCTGTGTCCACAGATGTAAGAGTGGTGAGACAGCTGGTCCGCTAACCCATTTTGGCTCGCCGTAAAAATTGATTTTCTGAGCGACACCAATTCCATACCATGTCAAAAAAAATCCAATTACAAGTGTGACGCTAAAATCAACAAAATTGCCTTGTCATACGTGATATTTGGCTTTCTTTATCGATAGATGTGCTATGATGTGGCACGGGCATAAAACTAAAAGTATATGGAACAACTAGCTGTCTAAGCTATATAGTGTACTATCACAGTGTGGCTTCTAGGATGCTTCAGTCTGTGTCAAAAGTAAGGAAAGGGGAGATCTAGACGCGGCGATTAGGTGCAACAAAAGCAGGGGCAGATTTATTTTTTGTTTTAGGGCGTGGTTAAAACTGGTCAAAGCAAATCACGTGCCAGAAGTTTTGAATTTCCCGCACTTCTTCAGCACGTTAGCTGGAGCAGCCATCTGTGGCCATAGATGTAAGAGTAGTGAGACAACTGGTCCACTAACCCATTTTGGCTCGCCGTAAAGATTGGTTTTCTGAGCGATGCCAATTCCATACCATGTGAAGAAAAAGTCCATATTTTCTTGAAAAATCCATGGAAATCTATGGTGTTTCCAAAATCCATGGCAGGGATTGAAAAATCCATGTTTTCATGGATAAATCCATAGCGGTGGCAACCCTGGAATCCTGCAAGAAATTCAAGTATGTTACTAGAAGTGAAAACTAGCCCAACGCTCAAAGTGCCTCTGGGTGCTCTTGCATAGCCATGACAGTGTCGGATCATAATCTAGAAATGTGCATTTTACCCAGAATTGTCGAAAGAGCTGCAAATTATCAAACAATTCGTGGTAACGAACTATAAGTAAGGAGTGACCCGGCTCAATAGTAACCGAAACTCTAAACCGGAATTTTGATACCCATAGATACAAGTAGTAACCATCTATTGAATTTGCTGGCCCCTCCGTACCAAACAGGTTTTTCTGGTAGGTATTCTATTCTACAGGTCATTACATCTTTGCCAAGAGATTTACGCAATACCGGTCCTATGGCTAATACTTCTACGATGCTGATTAAGGACAAGTTTTTCTGACGTACAGACAGGTTTTTTTTTGTTTAGCATTTGCAAAAAAGGGGTAATTAGTGATTGGAAAATTTTTTGACGCTTGTACAATCGGAGATGTTTGATTAGCCTTTGCAAAAAAAGGTAATGGGATTTGCGAATTGGAGGTAATAATTTATTTTAGTAAAGTAATTATTTATTTTAGTAAAGTAATAATTTATTTTAGTAAAGTAATAATTTATTTTAGAACCAGACTGGTTTCTGATGGGTATAATCTGGTACTACTTTACGTTCCTTCCTACGCTATTGTGGATCTTTACGTTGATTAAGGACAAGTTTTTTTCTGACACAATTTACAGACCTGATTTCTAGTTCATATGTTTTTGATAGCTTGATAGGTGATTTGAATAAAAGGAATTCAAATATTTTGTCTATGAAATAGAAGCTAACTCAATTTGCGAAAAAGTACTCCATTTTCACTACTGTGATCTGATTGAATTCTTGCCGACAATGAGATTTAATCGCTGCTAAGCCTATTGTTATTGCGAAAGGATTTCCCAATTTACAGCTTAGTGTTAACTGACAGAGTTCCAAATACAAACATTTTGAAAAGCTGACAAAAAATCGGACATTATAATCAGAATTATTTGATTAACATTTAAAAAGGGGTAATGAGATATATGATGTGTATAATACACAAGTGATGTTTGATAAGTATTGTCAATTTAAAATAGGATCTAAGGTTCCATTCATCCCCCCCCCCATTTCTGAGAGCAAGGAGGGGAGGGGTCAATTTTGGAGGCCCGAAGGAGTTGTTAACTCAAGTATTTTGTTATAAATTTGAAAAATGCCTAACGACGAATCGGAAATGTATTTTTTCTTTACATGGCGTTCCTTCAAAAAGCGATGATTTCTGTTAAATAAATAATTCTTATATTTTTTCCGTTCAATTGAAAGCGAGGATTTCAGTTAAATAAATAATTGTTATACCTTTTAAAATGGCTTTACGGGGTTTGAGGGACTCTGTTGTTTTAAGCCGTGTGATTTTTTCTTTACATGATGTTCGTTCAAAAAGCGAGGATTTTTGTTAGATAAATAATTCTTATATTTTTTCCGTTCAATTGAAGGCGAGGATTTCTGTTAAATAAATAATTGTTATACCTTTTAAAATGGCTTTACGGGGTTTGAGAGTCTCTGTTGTTATAAGCCGTTTGATTTTTTTTTGACACGGTGTTCGGTCAAAAAGCGAGGATTTCTGTTAAATAAATAATTCATATATTTTTAACATTAAATAGAAAGCAATAATTTCTGTTATATAAATAATTCTTATAATTTGTCAATTCAATTGAAGACGAGGATTTTTGTTAAATAAATAATTGTTATACCTTTTAAAATGGCTTTACGGGGTTTGAGAGGCTCTGTTGTTCTAAGCCGTTTGATTTTTTCTTTACATGGTGTTCGTTCAAAAAGCGAGGATTTCTGTTAAATAAATAATTGTTATATTTTTTCCGTTGAATTGAAAGCGAGGATTTCTGTTAGATAAATAATTCTTATATTTTTTCCGTTCAATTGAAGGCGAGGATTTCTGTAAAATAAATAATTGTTATACGTTTTAAAATGGCTTTACGGGGTTTGAGGGGCTCTGTTGTTCTAAGCCGTTTGATTTTTTCTTTAAATGGGGTTAGTTCAAAAATCGAGGATTTCTGTTAAATAAATAATTCTTATATTTTTTCCGTTAAATTGAAAGCGAGGATTTCTGTTAGATAAATAATTCTTATATTTTTTCCGTTCAATTGAAGGCGAGGATTTCTGTAAAATAAATAATTGTTATACGTTTTAAAATGGCTTTACGGGGTTTGAGGGGCTCTGTTGTTTTAAGCCAGTGTGATTTTTTCTTTACATGGTGTTTGTTCAAAAAGCGAGGATTTCTGTTAAATAAATAATTCTTATATTTTTTCCGTTCAATTGAAAACGAGGATTTCTGTTAAATAAATAATTGTTATACCTTTTAAAATGGCTTTACGGGGTTTGAGGGACTCTGTCGTTTTAAGCCGTTTGATTTTTTATTTACATGATGTTAGTTCAAAAAGCGAGGATTTTTGTTGGATAAATAATTCTTATATTTTTTACGTTAAATTGAAGGCAAGGATTTCTGTTAAATAAATAATTGTTATACCTTTTAAAATGGCTTTACGGGGTTTGACGGGCTCTGTTGTTCTAAGCCGTTTGATTTTTTCTTTACATGGTGTTCGTTCAAAAAGCGAGGATTTCTGTTAAATAAAAAATTCTTATATTTTTTCCGTTCAATTGAAAGCAAGGATTTCTGTTAGATAAATAATTCTTATATTTTTTACGTTCAATTGAAGGCGAGGACTTCTGTTAAATAAATAATTGTTATACCTTTTAAAATGGCTTTACGGGGTTTGAGGGGCTCTGTTGTTCTAAGCCGTTTGATTTTTTCTTTACATGGTGTTCGTTCAAAAAGCGAGGATTTCTGTTAAATAAATAATTCTTATATTTTTTCCGTTCAATTGAAAGCAAGGATTTCTGTTAAATAAATAATTCTTATATTTTTTTTCCGTTCAATTTAAAGCAAGGATTTCTGTTAAATAAATAATTGTTATACCTTTTAAAATGGCTTTACGGGGTTTGAGGGGCTCTGTCGTTTTAAGCCAGTGTGATTTTTTCTTTACATGGTATTCGTTCAAAAAGCGAGGATTTCTGTTAAATAAATAATTGTTATACCTTTTAAAATGGCTTTACGGGGTTTGAGGGACTCTGTTGTTTTAAGCCAGTGTGATTTTTTCTTTACATGGTGTTCGTTCAAAAAAGCGAGAATTTCTGTTAAATAAATAATTCTTATATTTTTTCTGTTCAATTGAAAGCGAGGATTTCTGTTAAATAAATAATTGTTATACCTTTTAAAATGGCTTTACGGGGTTTGAGGGACTCTGTTGTTTTAAGCCGTGTGATTTTTTCTTTACATGGTGTTCGTTCAAAAAGTGAGGATTTCTGTTAGATAAATAATTATTATATTTTTTCCGTTCAATTTAATGTAAGGATTTCTGTTAAATAAATAATTGTTATACCATTTAAAATGACGTTACGGGGTTTGAGGGGCTCTATTGTTTTAAGCCGTTTGATTTTTTCTTTACATGGTGTTCGTTCAAAAAGCGAGGATATTCCGTGTGATTTTTTTGGGAAATTTAATGAAATTATTAGTTACCGAGAGTTCAATGACTCCTCCCCTCAATGACTTTCAGGGGTTTTATGACTCCTCCTCACAATGAATTCAGATGGTCTTAGGACTCATCCCCCTAGCCATAACTCCATTCAACCTTGAGCGAAGATATAAAAGTTTGATGAAGTATTTTTCTGCTTAACAACTACATTAATAACTTCCAAGATGATAGGACTGTATGACACAGAATTTATCAGTTTGGAAAAATCATCTTGTGGTGTTATATTTGAATGTGCATTTTTATTATTCTCTATGGAACTCGAAGAAATTGATTGTTATAATTGGATAGTGAACTATAACATGTTTGAGTATGATAAAAGCTTGTGGAGTAATACATTACGTCATATAAACAGACTGGGATTTTACGATAGAGTAATTACACCATTTAATAATGCTGGTCGGGAACTGAGAGATTTTCAGGAGGAAGTCAGTGAAATTTGCAGCTTTTTCAGGGTTGAAGCACTCTACGTAAGGGGTAACGTACCTACAGATAAAGTTTTAATTCAAAAGTTTGACCCTAGGATTCCACTTCTCAATCTAGAAGAGTTTAAGTGTCCTAAATTTGAAGGGCGTTATCACCGTCCTTAAGACAAGGTTAGGTTCTTCGCATAGTAGATACCTAAGAACATACCTGATCGTGATAAATCCATAAGACATGGTAAAAACTATTCTATATCATGAGACCATCGTTTGTGGATGTTTAAGAGTGACCTCTAAGTACTATTTTTTATGTAAACATTTGTTGTTGTGTTTTTTTTCTCAAAAAAAATCTGTTAATACGTTTAAGCAATAAATATATTAAGCTTAACCCGTCTTTATTCTTTAGAATAGTTCTATTGTAAGCAAGTACAATTTCTTTCTTGAAATCAACTATTGGATACACAATACTGAAATTTCATTCAGGAAATTATGAAGGAATTGTAAGTAGGTAACACACTCATTCATGAGGTCACCTCTTGTAAACACAGTACAGAAATTTCATTAAAGAAATTATGAAAAAATTGTAAGTAAGTAGCAAATTCTTTCTTGAATTCACCTGCTGGATAAACAAAAAAGACATTTCATTCAAGAAATTATGAGAAAATTCTAAGTAAGTAACAAACTCTTAATTGTTTTCATGACTTAGATATAGGATTTAGAAATTTAATTCAAGAAATTATGAAAATATTTGTAAGTAAGTAAAAAACTCTTTATTGATTTCACCTCTTGGATATACAGTACAGATACTTTATTCAAGAAATTATCAGTCGTTTTATTCCGAGTGATTTTTTTTTTTTTTACATTGTGTTAGTTAAAAAAGCGAGGATTTCTGTTAAATAAAAAATTCTTATATTTTTTCCTTTCAATTTAAAACTAGGATTTATGTTAAATAAATAATTGTTATACCTTTTAAAATAGCTTTACGGGTTTTGAGGGGCTCTAACGTTTTTTTCCGTGTGATTTTTTCTTTACATGGTGTTCGTTAAAAAATCGAGGATAATAAATAATTGTTATACCTTTTAAAATAGCTTTACGGGGTTTGAGGGGCTCTTTCGTTTTATTCCGTGTGATTTTTTCTTTACATGGTGTTTGTTCAAAAATCGATGATTTCTGTTAAATAAATAATTATTATATTTTTTTTACGTTCGATTGAAAGCGAGGATTTCTGTTAAATAAATAATTGATATACTTTGATTTTGTCAATGCTATCCCAAGTATCTGTCAATAGATGTCGATAGAGAATTTATTCATTCTTATACCTAGATTTTCTCTATGTTAACCTATCTATCCAATATATAATGTATGTAAATCCTTTTCTTACATCTCCGATGTTTTAATAGACGTTCTAAGCGTTCGATATGCTAGCCTACTCTAAAAATAATGAACACATAACAATGTAAGGTATAATATATTTTTAATGAAATAATGTCATGTAGAATTGAACAACTTTGGACATTTTGAATCTGTTCCATAAAATGCTTCACCATGAACTCTCTTGATAGTGTAGCTATTGTCTACTCTTAGTTCGTAATCAGTAGAATAATCATTATTCCATTTTGACTCATACACAATTTTTACAGGTGTGTCATCGACAGGCTCAATATACTTTTCGTCTTTGGTATTATTTGGTTCATTGACTTTTTGATCAATGGCAGTAACGTTTGCTGGTACTTTGTTTTTCATCGATTCATCTTTATATTCCTTAGTGATATTTTCTGACAATGCCATTTTTATTTTTCTATCAATTTCACTGTCTATTATCACACTATTTTTACACAGGTAACAGTTCCGGCACGTAGACAGGATATGGTTTATGATATTAGTAGAAGAGTAGGCGTTTCCTTTCGTCTTTGCTTTTGTTTGAATGCTAATCACCGAAAGCTGACGATGTGGTTTAACACTGGGTAACATGTTACCACAAGAACTAGCATGAGCATGCCCCTCTTCATCAACTATTATTTTTATGTTGGCATTCTCTTTGAGTGTAATCATCTCCGGAGATCTCAATCTCGCATATCCACCATCATAAGAGTTGAGTTTTTTTGGTAGTCCAAAGAAATTCAATTCCTTACTGTCATGACAACGCACGCATACGTTTCGATAGTACTACCACTTGTACTTATTTCATAGTTTAAATACTTCTCCTTGTCAGCCTGCAATGCTACAATAACACTATCATGTGAACACAGTTTCTTAAAATGCTTCATCTTCACTTTTTAGAGATATTTGTTATGTGTTTATCGTTCAACTGTGTAAAAAATACTGATTTAATACATGCAATAAACTAGGTAGTGTCGATAACCGGCCATAGAGCAATAGTGGGAAAGCCACATCGTGTCTCAGGGACAAGCATAGAGTACAATTCATTCAAGAAATTATGAAAATATTTGTAAGTAAGTAATAAACACGTTTTGAAACTACATGCTATTTGCATGCCTTTCCTTGGCACCTTTCCAAAAACGAGCGGGGATCCCCCACTGGTTCCTACACATTGCAAAAAGTGAGCAGTACGAAAACTAGGCATCTTTCCAAACGAGCGGGGATTCCCCACTGGTTCCTACACATTGCAAAAAGTGAGCAGTACGAAAACTCCACGTTTTCAACCAGACTGGTTTTTTAGGGACCAATCAGGAGAGACATGCAAAGTCAACATAGCTTTATTTCATTTTTTAAGGTTAATTTAGACGAGGTTACGTGCACGCGCGTTACTTGGGATATCATTGATACTTGGGATATCACAGATACTTGGGGATACTACAGATACTTGGGATATCATTGACAAAATCAAAGTATAACAATTATTTATTTAACAGAAATCCTCGCTTTCAATCGAACGGAAAAAAATATAAGAATTATTTATTTAACAGAAATCCTCGCTTTTTGAACGAACACAATGTAAATAAAAAATCACACGTAATAAAACGACAGAGCCCCTCAAACCCCATAAGTCTTTTTTAAAATGTATAACAATTATTTATTATCCTCGCTTTTTGAACGAACACCATGTAAAGAAAAAATCACACGGAATAAAACGATAGAGCCCCTCAAAACCCTTAAAGCTATTTTAAAAGGTATAACAATTATTTATTTAACAGAAATCCTCGTTTTCAATTGAACTGAAAAAATATAATAATTATTTATTTAACAGAAATCCTCGCTTTTTGAACGAACACCATTTAAAAAAAAATCACACGGAATAAAACGACTGATAATTTCTTGAATAAAGTATCTGTATTGTATATCCAAGAGGTGAAATCAATAAAGAGTTTTTTACCTACTTACAAATATTTTCATAATTTCTTGAATTAAATTTCTACATCCTATATCTAAGTCATGAAAACAATTAAGAGTTTGTTACTTACTTAGAATTTTCTCATAATTTCTTGAACGAAATGTCTTTTTTTGTTTATCCAACAGGTGAATTCAAGAAAGAATTTGCTACTTACTTACAATTTTATCATAATTTCTTTAATGAAATTTCTGTATTGTGTGTCCAAGAGGTGACCTCAAGAATGAGTGTGTTACCTATTTACAATTCCTTCATAATTTCTTGAATGAAATTTCAGTATTGTGTGTCCAATAGTTGATTTCAAGAAAGAAATTGTACTTGCTTACAATAGAACTATGCTAAAGAATAAAGACGGGTTAAGCTTAAGATATTTATTGCTTAAACGTATTAACAGATTTGTTTTGAGAAAAAAACACAACAACAAATGTTTACATAAAAAATAGTACTTGGAGTTCACTCTTAAACATCCACAAATGATGGTCCCATGATATAGAATATTTTTTACCATGTCTTATGGATTTATCATGATCGGGTATGTTCTTAGGTATCCACTGTGTGAAGAACCTAACCTCGTCTTCAGGATGGTGATAACGCCCTTCAAATTTAGGACACTTAAACTCTTCTAGATTGAAAAGTGGAATCCTAGGGTCACACTTTTGAATTAAAACTTTATCTCTAGGTACATTGCCCTTTACGTAGAGCTTGTCAACCCCGAAAAAGCTGCAAATTTCACTGACTTCCTCCTGAACATCTCTCAGTTCCCGACCAGCATTATTAAATGGTGTAATTACTCTATCGTAAAATCCCAGTCTGTTTATATGACGTAATGTAGTACTCCACAAGCTTTTATCATACTCAAACATGTTATAGTTCACTATCCAATGATAACAATCAATTTCTTCGAGTTCCATAGACAATAATAAAAGTGCACATTCAAATATAACACCACAAGATGATTTTTTCAAACTGATAAATTCTGTGTCATACAGTCCTATCATCTTGGAAGTTATTAATGTAGTTGTTAAGCAGAAAAATACTTCATCAAACTTTTATATCATCGTTCAAGGTTGAATGGAGTTATGGCTAGGGGGATGAGTCCTAAGACCATCTGAATTCATTGTGAGGAGGAGTCATAAAACCCCTGGAAGTCATTGAGGGGAGGAGTCATTGAACTCTCGGTAACTAATAAATTCATTAAACTTCCCAAAAAAATCACACGGATTATCCTCGCTTTTTTAAAGAACGCCATCTATAGAAAAAATCAAACGGCTTAAAACAACAGAGCCCCCTCAACCCAATTAAAGTCATTTTAAATGGTATAAAAATTATTTATTTCACATAAATCCTTGCCTTCAATTGAAAAGAAAAAATATAAGAATTATTTATCTCTAATGGGGGGGGTTTCTTTTAAAAATTAGGTTGTACTTATATTTTCTGATGTTTCCTAACACGGAGATTCCAATTAATTAATTCAATGGGGAATTAGTCACACCCTCAGCTGACGGTTCGCGTGTGGCCTTCCTGAGTGGAGGCTGAACTTCTAGAGTGGGGAGCTTAAACTAGGAGTACCTGTAGGGAGCTTATATTAACGACCATACTGAGTCGAAATCAGGCTGATAAGTTTCAGTTTCCCTTAGGAGCGAGTGGAGCCATAAGGACTAACAAACTTGAGAAATATTCACATAGAGAGAATAAAATAAGAAAGTAATGCATTTATTGTTACTCACATAATTGTCGCAGAGCTTCGGTTATATCAACACACTTGTAATACAAGACACTAACGCGAAATTGTCATCTGGAGCGATGCTACGCAAAAGTTAATGCACTGACAAAAAGGTTCTCTCGAAAGTTTATTTTGAATAGACTCACATAATATAAATCACAAGAAATTCCTCGGTTAGACTGGTGTATAACTGAAAATAAGACTCAAAAAAGACTGGCATAAGACTGAATAATAGACTGGCGCAAACCTTACCAAGTCCTAACTATCTACTCTTCCTAATTTCGCCAGAGATTACATTCGGGCGTTACTCACAAGTATATTTTACAGTCCCTATTGGCTGCACTATTTGTCTTACATCACTATTGGACGGGCTCGGACCAATGAGCTACTTAGGTTTAACTAAAATTTATGACATTTAAGATATCACTCTGGAATTTTTTAATAAAGTGAAGTTCAAACTTGTAACTTTAATTACAATTTATGACTTTTTTATAATAATACTTTGAATTTTCTCGGAACGAACAAAGTTTTACACTGTAACATTTTTCTAGCAGGGGGTCGCTTAATTTTCAGGAGACTTATAATTTATTTCTGTGTAGGTTTGTAAGGGATAATACAAATTAAATTAATTGAGATATCTAGTTCTAAACTTAGTCTCCAGAACAATGCAACAAGGATATTTTGCATCTTAAGTGACTATTTTTTTGTATAATAAACTTTGCTCTTTGATAGTTTGGTATTCCGAGCTCTTAAGATTCAAATTACATTGTTCATTGGCTGTCATATAAGATTTGGTCCTAATGATATTGATTGCTTTTATTGGCGACACAAGGGCGGATTTATTTGTTGGATTTTCTGTGGGAAAGATTCTTACGATGTTTGTTACAAAGTATAATTACAATGTATAATTAGATACATTTGTTTCACTATGTTAAATTGGAAGCTTGAGTCTTGCTCGATCTGTAGGTTTCTTGAATTTTTCAGGTTCATATTTTGGATGATTTTATTCTTTACTTGGGCAACTTTAATTGGGAGATTTTGGGGTTTTTGCAAATTGATCCCCTTACAAATCATCCTTCCCATTCTTAACGATGTCCTCATCGTTGTGTTAAGCTACTCTTTTTGTACTTTCAAATTTTGATTTTTGTTTTTAAAGAATTTATCTTATTACTCATTACTTAAATTAGTTCTGCTTTGGCAAAATTTATATCTTTGTTCCATATCTCCGATTGCTCTATTAGACTATATATATATGACAACATTACTTCAAAGTCCATCACCTACTCACTCTATTTGGCGAAAGGGCCAAAGACTCTCTATTGCCTAACACATAAGATTATATGATTTCATCATAACTATTATTCCTTCACCTAATATTGAAATTTCTCCGCATGATACGAGTATCTTGTCGCAGAGATTTGTACATATTTGCCTTTTTTAACGCTTGACTACACTTCCACCTGAAGCTACATTGATCCGATTATGTTATTAGTAATTCACATAATATTAAAATTCCTTCACCTGATGTTCTAATACTTTTACATTGTTTTAACTAATTAAGTTCTTTTTTTTTAATTACTTTATTACTTAGCGTGGTACATATTCACTACTTCTAATGCTAGTTTATATTTCCACCTGACGCTATATTGGTACGATAAGTATTTGACTTCAAAAGCACCTAATTACATATAAAACATCTAACCACAATACACTGATATGTATGAATTAAAAATATTTTGCAAGAAAAAAGTTTTACACATTAACATTTTTAACTTAGTATTTGATTGTCACACTGGGATAAGCTAGCTTGCACTGGTTTCCGTCTGTTTTATTATAAGTTTAACAATATTTATTAAGGTTATTAGTTAGATACATAAGACTTCACACTTACTTCATCATTCTACGTGTCTATAATACTCACATAAGTTGTCACTCTTACTTTAGGCTTCCATTTAATTAATTACTGTGTTGGCTAATTGTTTGTGTTTTGTCTTCTTGGTGTTTTGCTTTTTGGCACTTGTTCCTAGGGATAAGTGTTTATGTTTTTCACAAGTACGACTACACGCATAAAATTGTCCGTATGTGGTTTGTCACGTCGTATACGAGGGGTTGATGTCGTAGATTTGTTGAATTGTATCCTAGGTACGTAACCCTTTGAATTGATTGCATGAAATGGGTATCTTGATCGCTGGGCTGGGTATCTCTTCTTGACACTTTTTGTCCTCGGAAAATCTAATACTCGTACAGTCTGTATTTTCCGTAAATTGATCACGTTCAGTTCTTCTTTTATTGTTTACTAGGTATATAACTCTTGGGGAATTGATTACATGAAATGGGTATCTTTATCGCTGGGCTGGGTATCTCTTCTTGGACACTTTTGTTCTTGGGAAAATCTGATACTCGTACAACTTGTGTTTCCCGTAAATTGTTCACGTTCAGTCCATCTTTTATTTGGACTATGGGCTGTGTTTCTACATTTAACGTTAACTATGGCAGGATCAAAACTTGATCTAAGGGCCTTGGCTCGATGCATTGTCTTTGCTTCCCGGTTAAATGATGCATAATCATTGAGGGCTTGATTATGGAGATTAAAACATTAATAACTGGTTGATTTTCTTCTCTGAACACTTCCTTTTGGGAAAAGAATTCTAGCACTTATAGTTTATATTTCCCATTAAATTGATCATGTTTGGTTCTTCTCATGGTAGATGGATTGGTTTTGTGACATCTAATAATGACTGGATAGAGTCAAACTTCAGCTTTTTATGTTGGTTCAACATATTGTCTCTGATTTTGGGCTTAAGATACATGATCCTTGAGGGATTGACTCTAGGGTTACTCTTGGTGTTTCAAACATTAAATCTTAAGGCCGTTGCCGTCTAAGGATAGTCATCGACGGTCGTTACGTAGTTTTACGACATTGCGGTCGGGGTGGTTCTCTAGGTAATTGTTAATTCAGATATATGCGTATATGTGGGGTTCTTGGTTTGCCAATATTGCTTGAGATAATATTACCTGGTACTAGGCTTTGGTTACTTGGAATGTCCTCGGGATATTGTCTTCAGGGACTTTCTTAATGAGTAGTTATCGGTGGTTGACGAATGATGAGAGTAGATGCTACTGGGTTGTATTCGTGTTGCCTGCTGGTACACCAATAATTAATTTGCACTGTTTACTCTGCTTCCTAGAATATAAATATCTGGGCAGAATCATATGCTCTTTATAATTACACAAGTTACAACACATGCAGCAATATTATACAACTTACATAATACCATGAGGGGACTATTTTTTAAATAATAGTCGTGATTAGTCATATGAATAATATTAATTTTAGTATGGGTACAGTAACATTCCATAGAGCAACTAAGGGCAACTTTCATGCTTTTACATGCATGTTGCAGCAATCACTAGATTACTATGATATAAGCAAAGTTATTATAAGAAAAATGATTATGTTTACAAAAAAATAACACTATAAGATTTTCAAGATTTGGTGACTATGTATACATGTACTCATGTGTATTTGTCACATGTTGTATGTCCAATACATTTTTAAATGTTATTCAACACTCATTTGCTTTAGCATTTAATTTTCTATTATGTTACTACTTGCGGGGTAGGTTACTAGGTTTTTGTGAGAGGTCTCAATTTACTATAAATTTTCAAATCTTTACTGTTTATGCGCGTCCACGCCGCTTAAGAAATATATCTTTGCAGCTGCATGGGCTTGCACAAAAAAATTAAGTGAAAATTTGGGACTGGACATGGCACGAATGAGGACTTCTATTCCCATTCGCTCGATCACGTCCTCCCTTACTCTTTTTTTTATCTTAAGGGTTATCATGGAGTTCTGGGCTTAGGTTTTGCATCTCACTCGGCTCGATGTGATCTAACTTTTCTCTTTTTCTCCGTGTTATTCTCAACACTTTTCCGTAATTTAGGTTCAATGCGATTCGTATAGAATACGAGATTATGAATACGAATCCTACTGTCAGGAGGGTATACCACCAAAAATTTGTCGAAAATAGTCCGTATCTACTTTCTACATATGTCAGTCTTTGATCTTCATTGGTAAATAGGGGAATTTGAGAGTCTAAGGCTTCTTTTATTTTTGTTAGTGGTAAGGTTCCCTTGATATTCTCTATTTTTGACCATATCGTGGCCCTTACTTCTTCTTTATCAATATTGGGAATTGTATACGATTGATTGACCGGTTTGAAATTGTTTATCTTAGGGCTTATTATATTCGTGCTTGTTGTTATCAGTGGTGTTTGTACCGTGACTTCCTTCGTCACCAGTCGGCATCCTTGTTTTATTGTTATAGTTCCCACGTATTGTAATAGTAGTTCAGTTCTGTAGCTTGGATCGATTCTTTCTGTGTTATTATAACATGAGATAGTCCCAACTGTTTCTTTCGGAACAGAAAACAGCCACAAATCATTTCTAAGGTGAATAAATATTTCTCTTTTAGTACTGCCTATTAGTGCTTCGCATGAGTTGGAAATTTCTTCTTGTTGAGTTTCTTTTAAGAATATATCCAACATATATGATCCGGGTTTTACGTTATAAATGGGCAATGTTAGTTGACATACTAGGTTTTAGAATACTACACATTCCTTTAGGTCCTGAGGGTTTGCTAAGGCATACTTCCTTCTATCCTAATCAACTATAAGGCAATCCACATCGGGGGTGATAGTAATGAATGAATTGGTTGTGCCTATATTGGCTGGAAACGTAGAAACTTTATATAGGTCATGTATTGATTGTTGATTTATTAACGGGATCGTTACTACTGTAAACAATTGTTCGTTTATTTCTGTGATGTGAACCTTCAGCTTGGTGTAATAGTGGAATAAGTTTGCTACCTCCGGTTCTATTGGTAGATGTAGTCCGAACGTTAAATGTGTTTTTATTTCGTCCAAGATACTTTTTAGGTTCGAAGGATCCACTAGGTCATACGACAAGGTTCCTCCGGTAAGGGCAAATAATGCCAATTCAAATTTGCTAACATCAGTTGCCAGGTTAAGTAATGACATTGTCACTATGTCTAGCGATACCATGGTGAGGCTTGAATCGGTAATCACACGATCTACTTCATTTTTTAAATAATTCATTATGTTTACTGTCTTTGATATTTTCTTCGAGAGTGCCTCAATTTTTTCCCTCTGATAATTGGCTATAATATCTTGTATTTTTTGGACATGTAAGGTCACGCTCATGGCGCTATTCAGTTTTCCTACGTTTTCCTTAGGATATTCAGGTCTTCTTCAGTCGAAAGCTCGAACAAACGCGAGGCCAATTCTCCCACGATTTGTATTAGACTGGCTGATCTGCAGTATTTGCTTGAAAAAATACTTCGAAGATTCTCGTGGTACTTTGTTTTAACTTTTGTGTTTCTGTATTGAACAATTCAAATTGTGCTTGCAGTCTCTGTCTATATAATACTAGGAAAGACTGGTGAATAGATATTCTTAGAGCGTTTTTCTCGTTTAGCTCAGGTAATGGTTCAATATCTTCCTTTGCTGGCTCATCGGCCATTGCTAATCTAGCACAAGTACGTTTGCGGTCTACTGTCCAACATTTCTTGTGTGCGTAACCGTCTTCTTCCTCCTTCTTAGTTTTATTTTTCATTTCTATTGGTTTAATCGCCTGCACTTTTATAGTTTTTATTTCGGTTTGTCTTACTGGGAGTCTTGATATAAAGCATATATTAAATACTCAAATTGATTGGGTGCGGTAATGCATGGGTCCTGTTGACCATGTCCATTTTGTAAGTATCGTTGGTCTTAGATAAGTTAGTGTGGTCAAATATAAAGGTGCTTTCTTGCTAAGTGCGCTCATTTCGGTGGTTGTGCTCGTCGTAGATTCTGACATTGAAGATTGTATATCTCTCACTGGGGTCTCATATGTAGGCGTGATTGTCTTGGTGTCTTTTCTTTTTCTTCCTGTAGGACTTTTATTGTTATCATCTTGTTGTGTATTTGAGAATTTTAATTCCTTTAGGTTGATAATTTGTCTGTAGTCTTTTTCCTTCTTGAGTATTGAAAATTTTTGTTTCTCAATATTTTGTTCGGCATGATTTCGCCATAATTCCTTGAGAAAAGTCCATAGGCTTGGAAATTCATTCAGAATGGTGTTGTTTCCATCATAGAGTTTATTTTTCTTAGAAGTTATGAAGAGGGAATCTGTAGTATATCTTGCTGTAATATATCTGTTCAAAGATCCGTTAATACTGCTTAAGTCTCTCTTTCTTCTGTTTACTATACTGTTAGTCCCTAGAGCTTTGTCGATTTCTGCCATTTTCTTGTCAAAATCGTCCACTATGAATTTCGACTTTAGTTTGGGAAGAATGGGAGGTAGATTTCCTGTATTTTCCTTGTGGTGCATATCTTTCGTGGCCTGCAAGCTTTTGTCGTATCTTAAGAATTGGAATATGGAATCCTTTAATTCATTGGTGTTTTTCTCCAGTGTCATTAGCTGTTGAAATAGGGTTTCAAACGGTTTGGGATCCAGTTTCATAAATATTTTCCAGGCATTGTGGCTTGCAAGTAGCGAGTTCTCATGTTTGAAGATTATTCCATGTTTTACGATGTCTTGGGCTATAGTTTGGGAAATGAAGATTGTTATGACCTTTGTTATCCACATCCTTTTTGCTGTTTCTGGAATTAATATTTCGTTAGACATTATACGGGAAAACTACTTATGATTGATAATTGAACGAGAATTTAGATTCTTATTATTTGTTCTCTTTTCTTTTCATTAGAGATGAAAACAAGGTACTTATGATATTGTATTTATGTTTTCTTTTGATAATTTTCGTTGCCCAAAGGAAACAATATGAGATTAAGGTTCGTGGTCGTACAAATCGTCACTACACATTGTATGGTTATCGTACTGTTGATTCTTAGGCTGGGGGGGATAGATATTTTAATTACTTTCACATGAGAATTTGATTGTTTTAACATAAGAGTGATTGAGTTAACTTTAATTATTTTGATTGTTTCAGCTTTTTTGTTTTCTTGATTACTTTTGATTTTGATTGATAAGTTTTAATTCTTTTAAACACAATTTCATTTCTCCTCGCTCTATATAGTACACTCTTTGGATTATACAGGTACTGTTTGTAATATTTTATTTCTTGGAGGGGGTCATGTTTTCCTTGATATTTTACACAGTTTGGATTTCCTTCAATTTTGTAGACTAATTTTTGCTTTTTACATTTGTCGAGGAGTAGTAAATCTGTCTGGCAAGGACCTTTAACATACCAGTACCGGATTTTATATTGTTTTTGTAATTTCCAAATTTCATGTTGAATAAAATAGAGGTATTTTCCCTTTCTACCGGAATATTTTATTCATAAATTGCATCTCGCTGGCCGATATTTAGGGGTGTTTGTTAAATCTAGACCGAATTCATAAGATTTTACGTCAAATTTCTTTAAATTATACTTAACGTCTCATTTTTTCGTGAGGACATCTTCCCCTGACTTATTCACGACGAACCTTGTAGCCGAGTATATGACGTTTTCTTTTGCATGTATGATACATATTTACTCCATATCAATAATTGTTTTTGCCATTGTTCTGAAATGAAAGGTAGTTTCCATTGATCTCTGTCTAGTTAATAATTTTTTTTTTCAAGATTGGTTATGATCATGGTACACTCTAAGTCGACGCCAAATTACATTTCCAACGGTATTTCCTCAATATATCGGGTACTTATTCATTCGACCGTAATTCGAGTCATCTGAGCTCCATATTAACCAATTTTGAGTGAAAAACAAGGTAACTTCAGGTTGAGGTTGAACTGCTTTTTCACCGGTGCCACCTTGCACCTTGCCATTTGTGTGTTCGAACATAGTTGCTACCCTAAAGTTCCGTAGTCTAGTTTAACGACTTTGCGGTCGCTTTATAGGCTTAAAAGTACAGAGATTTTCGAAAAACTACCTTTATTATTTTTTATTTTATATATATTGATGATGTACTTAGGTCTCGTAACATTTTTTCGGATTCATAGTTTTATAAATATTAATATATTACTGGTCTATAATGCACTTCCTTTGGTTTTTTTTTAAAGTTGTGATAATAATCGATTTTCATATTTATAACGCTTCAGGTAATATTATAGGGTTCTTTTATCATTCATTTTAACGAGATTATTTATATATACAGTTTCTTCCACTGTCGTTGGGTTTTAATTTCAATATAGGTGCATCATCCGGCAGTGTCGCCTTTGGCTTTGGGGATGTAAGCATATCGAGGAGTTGATAATTTTCCCATGACGAAACATTTGGGCTGAGAAATTGAAGTTCAAATACTATATCATTTTTATCGTTTTCAGGTATATTTAGGTACATTAAATCCACTAATAACTGGTTTGGGAGGTGCAGACCCTCCAAAGTGGCGGTTATGTCATTCTTTCGCATATTTTGACGAATGACTTTCCGGCACAACTGAGATAAAGACAATAGGTCATTTATTATTTTTACCCCGGAGAAACTTAAGTTCACGTGTGATTGGCAACAGCATAGTTGCTCACGTATTATTACGTCTAATCAAGGGACTATTTTTCTTCCGAAATTTTCATCTTCTTGGAAGAAATTCAGGGTTATTTTCTTTATGTCTTTATATTCTCTTGGGGTAACTTGAAAAAAGGCGGATCCCCTTGAAGGATCTATTGGATTCAGATACGTGTTACCTACACAATTGACAAGTAACATTTTAAGAAAGCTTTCACCTTTTAACATCTGGTGTCCTTGGTCTATTAGTATGGAGAGAAATTTAATGGGCCAAATTGTAGTTATGTTATTATCATCTTGATCGTACCACATATTGTCGGCGATGTAATTAGATAGTGAGCTATATTTTGTTTTCGGGACACTTTGTACTAAAATTCGGAAAGCCAAGTCGTCACTTAATCTGGTGTGTTCGATCGTTCTTGTCATTGCACCTGCATTAAAGTCATAATGAACTGAGGTTGCCGTTAGTCTTATGATCACTCTTAGTTCTAACATCGTCTTTTGAGATTTTAGAAGGTAATATAGCTTTGGATAGTCGAGACTTTCTACTGTTCTGATAAGTTCCTCTTCCATCATTAAATTATCAACAAGTCCCCCTTCCCTTACTGGGGCATTAATATTGTCTACGCTATGTCTTTTGCTAAGATTCCATAAGATTACATTTTCACGTTTACGATTATCTAATTGTTGATTGCTTGGGTATCTTATCATGGTTACTATTTTGACTGTTTTACTAGATTTTAGTTTCAACATAAACACATACCGTATGGTTGCGTGTTCCGGCGTTTCCCTTAACCAGTGGTTGAAGGTTACTTACACACCGTATCTGGAAATGTGTTCTTATGTAAAATTTATCAGTAATTGTGAAATAAATTAACTTAATATAAAAATGGTTATAATGATTAAGGCATAATAATAGATTAGTTAGGTGCCTTTAATTTGACGATATTTGTTATTAATTTTAGCTGTATTTAGTTTACTCCTCTAATTTATGCTGTTTAACTTTCACTGGTATTCTTGGGTTCCTTTTCTTATTTTAGTTGATCTTCGTAAGAAATACCTCGGCACGTTGCCCGAACACAAGATTAAACCAATCGTGCTCCAGCTCCTTGTCAACGCACACCCCACGTATCAGACTTCATGTCCTTTTTCCTTTCATATTCTTTGATGGTCACTTTGTCGTCACATTTTTTTTTCTATGGTAGAGATGAGTTAGGGTAATTCTTGCGGGTCACTTTTTATAGAGAGGTTAGTTGATCTTCTCGTGGGAGTTCCCCGGTCAAACTATCATGACGAATGAGATAAAGCATCACAGGTCAAAATAGCTGCCCGTCGGCTCCCCACGACTTACGGTAGTTTTGTCCAATTCCAAAACTGTAGTTTCTCATTATGTGATGATCAATTTTTTGTAACTGCATGGTCGTTTCTCATAAGAGAGCTATGGCCAAACGGAAATGGGATGTTATATAGACACCGCCCAACATCTCCGCCTGACCACAGCTTCCCATGATTGAGAGGCCATTCATTTGTCACTTATTTTCTTGTTGCTTATTTGCCTTTTGTATTTCCATAGTTGTTAATCATAGAGAGCCAGGACCAAATGGGAACGGCAACGGAAAGACAATGACACCATTGCCATTCCCCTGTGGCCAACGCTGCCTACGACTGAAGGTCTCTTTGTTTAGGGAGTGCTAGACCGTTGTAGTGTTTGCCAAGCAACGTCTTGTTGTGCAATCAAGTCTCGTATCCTTGTAACTCCTTTTTTTTAACATAGGGTGAAAGTCAAGTGATTGCATGGTGGGATAATATACACCATGCTAATCCTCGGCTCTAACCTCCCATGGTTGGGGGTCGATCCATCTTCATTATCGTATACTGTATAGACATTTGAATTATTTCTCTTATTCCATTTCTAGAGCATTTCGTGGGGTTATTCGCTGACTATTTTATTTTGCTTTTAGAATTAGAATTGCCATGTATATTGAGCTTTTATTAATCGCCGAAAAAGAAAAAAATTTTTTGTTACGTTCGAAGTGTGAGGGATGTTACTACTGATTTTTCAGCTAAAAGTATGCTTCGATTTTTTTATAAAAGAAATTTTTTTTTTTTTTACCGTGCGAAGTAAATGAGGTAATACTACTGGGTTTTTTTTGCTAAAAGTATCTTTTATATGATCTGAGTGGGTTTTCGAGTTTGAATCGTTAAGGAAAGGATTGTATTATATTACAGGTTAGCATAGTTCAATTAGCGCGATATCTGTCGATCGGTTTGAGGGAACTAAAGTTTTCTATTAGAATTTGCTGTGGCATTCGATTTCTATAATTGTTGAACCCTTATTTACAAAATTTTTCTTAAGTAATCTATGATTGACGAGCCAAATTTTTCTTTTTAAACAATCTTTTTTTTTAATATCCATAGTTTCAATCAATTTCGTTAAGGCCCTTTTTTTTTGAAAATATAGACTTATTTGTTAATGCATTCAAAATTCAGCTATTAGGCTGTAATGTTTTTTTTTCATTTATTTTGATATTTTATTTAGCCGTGACGTGACTAAAGTATTACTTTCATCGGCTTTGTATATTCTTAGTTATTGGGAGTTAAGTGAGTTGAAGTGTCACTCATTTACTTTTAAGGTGTCAAATCGTTCTTCTCCCGTGGCGGAGTTAACGCAACGTGGCGGCAATATTTATTAACCAGCGCGGTGTTACCTAAAAGTTTCAGAGCTAGTCATAAGCCATATGAATTTAATTTTTTTGTATTTCTCTAATGAAAATGAAAATACATTGTTGATGCCAGACTTTGATGCCACGAAGATGCCGCACGACTGTAGGGGGGAACTCATAAATTTGATTAGAATACTACTTATAATATCTGTAATTCTTTTTCTTTGGTATTTTATCGCAATAATCTTTAGTGGGTTATCCTTCTGCAAGAGCTTGATTCAGGGAGAAAGTTCGATAATTTAATTTTATTGATTTAGGGTCTTCGAAGCGTATGTCCGAACAAAGGGCAACATTACCTCACGGGTGTTGTAATCTATTTTATTGCTTCTACTTTCACTTAATTGCATTAGAAATTATTCTTCAGTTATTCCTACTTTGTAGAAATGTTCGTTTTGTTCTATCAATTTTAGTTAAGTATATGCTCACTAGTGAGTGCACATTCTCCGAACTATTAAATACCGTGCTTTCACAAAGCTTGAATTTTGTGAATAACATGTGGTTTACCATGTCATATTTCTTATTGGGGAAATTAAGGATTAACAGGGACCTGGGGTCGTAACTGGCTTATAAGGTTAATAGAAATCATTAAATACTGTCTTGTGATATGAGTATTTATAACTAATCGTCAATTTTTTGGAAGGATTTTCTTCCTTTTGCATTAATTGGTTATTTTTTGCATTGCTTTACATCTGAATTATTTTGCTTAATAGTCCGTATTTTGATAGGCCTATGTTGGTTTAATTTAGTCCTACTCGTCTCTAGCGGTATGTTGCGCGGTTTGCGTCAATTTTGAGAACCCGCAGAAATTGAACTACATTTCTGAAGCAGAATATATCTGCTATTGTCAGATAGCTATTAGCCTAATTGCACGTTGTCATTTCTTATAGCGCCACTTTGAATTTATGGTCCAATTTTACGATACTTGTTATGTAATTGTAGTTTGAATACTTTGGGAATTATGATAATTTAGGGGTTGACTGTTTGATTTTTTATTTTGCCCTTATGGCAGGCTATTTTTGCAATTTACTTGTCTTATATCTAGATAATATAGGACGGACTGCAAGATCGTAAGCGAGTGATTTTTATTCAATGTTAGGTTTGTATTTGGTATTACCAATCATGATTATCTTCCAATCACAGCTCAAAATCTTTCCAAAGTTAAGAAATTGTTTGGCCTAGGAAAAAGGTTTTTTTTTGTTATTTTTTTTTTACAGGTTATTCTTTTATACTTTAACTGCGCGGTTCATTTGTACGCTTTAATTCGATTTACGGTAAAATTGGTTGAGTTTATTGCTGCAATTTTTAGGGTTCTTGATGGTTACGTTATCCTTTGTCTACTAGCTGTAAGCATGTCACTGCTGTTGCTAATTATTGCAACACTAAGGCGTTATTTAGCCCTAGTTAGTTACAACTCTAATTTATGGTACAAGAATTATCTATTAGGAAAATATACTCCCTATGGCTGGTAATCCAAGATAGAAATAAATCGACATGCGGTTTTTTCGTCTTAATTCTATTTTGAATTTGACTTCTTGGTATGATATTTTAGAATTTTGATAATAATTTCACGTATTTCGGCTTCATGAAAGGTTTTTTTTAATGTTTGTCACTCTTTACTTAGAGGATATGTGAATTAATATTTAATTATGCCAATCAAGAAATTCATTTAACCGAATAGGCTAGAGCACAAATGTAGGCTGGGCCATAAAAAATACTTTTTCCTTTTAGGTTCTTTTTTTTCACATATTTATTGGGTTTGTTTTTGTGACTTATGGATCACACTGCCTTCGTGGTTTGATTCGTATTTGTGGATATATTTCCTATTAATGATTATATCGCATTTCTGTAAGTTGAAATGTATGTGTCATAATTAATATTTCAAGTTCTGCAATTTTGATTTATTTTTACGTTTTATAGGGATTTTATATAGGATTTGTTTTTACATTTTTCTTGCAAACTATTTTTACGTTTTTTAAGGTTACTAAAATTTTTATTTCGCATCAATTTTCTAGCAATTAATTTCCTTTATTCACTTAAATTTCGGAACGGAACTTTGTATTATTTTATTTATTTTCTGTTATGCCAGACTACTCTATGAACAATATACGACTTAATATATAATTAAGGATATATCGTAGATATCAATTTTTGATAGCAAGCTATATTTTTTTTAATCTCCTCCTCTTTATCAGGACCAATTTTTTTTTGCTGCGGGGGTCTTGATATTTGAGAAACATTTTGGTATGGTAAGCTAATTCTTAGTTTTTAGACGAAAAGACAACTAATTATAGGTATGCAATTAACTCAGAGTACACGATATCACACGGGTCAAATATTTTCTTGTTAATGAAAAGATGAAAAGTGAAGGCGATTTAACTCGAGGACATTATGCTTATGTGATTTGACTATATTATCATAAATCTTAGTGGTTTCAACTGCGTTTGGAAATTACGGGCTTTGATTATCGGTGGAAATTATCGAATCGATCTTTTACATAAGGTCAACTGAACTGTATACGCGATTAATGACATCTGAGGTAAATAGTATGATTTTCCTCGAGGAATCACGACGTTATTTTTCTTTTTAAATTATGAAAGGTACTTGGTGTCATTTGTGGGCCCCTTTTTTGCTGACTTTCATTCGGCAGAATACTTCTAATTGCTACTTGCACTAAAGCCTTTTTGAGTTTTATTATGAAAAATTGGTTGCTAATCAATTGTGAAAATTGGTTGCTGAAAAAATTGTGCAATTTGACTAGCCCGATTTTGGAAAATTGGTTTGTGAAGTCTTAAATATAAGAAAGGATTTGAAGGAATATTAATGACTGCCTTTTTGTTCCGATTTATTAAGAACTCTTTGTCTATAATAACGAAAATTTGCATCAATATTTAAGGGAAAACTAGCGTATTTTCCTAATCTTTGGGTTTGAGCAGAGTCCGACTAGTACGCATGGTGCGAATTAGGGTAAATAAATTTTTTGTATTAATTTGTTGGTACGTACATTTTTGAGGTAAAACAAACGAAAACGCACGGGGGTAAAAGGGGGGGGGGGTGTGACCAAATTTCGTCGTTTTATTTTTTATAATTTTTGGAATGCATTGGAGTTCGTGTTTTTGGTCGGAGGAACACGTAAGCAAGTCTATCAATTTACCATTATTGTTTTTTTTGAATTTTCGAAACGCACAGCGTAATTAATGGCGTGACATAGTTTCCAAGGATTAGCACTTTACATAGGACCATATGATTTGCATAGATAATTTTAACGCTAGACGAAATGGTATTAGTTCAGTGAAAATTGGGAAAATATAAAATTTTTTTTGGGGATTTGGGGGGTTTCTTTGGATAATTGAATTTATTCAAAGACTGAGATGAACCCTTTTTATTTTGCTGGTTGAGGATGGTCTCCTCTTGATAACCTAATCTTCAAACCACCACGAATCTTATACGCGGAATAAATATTCACTATTTTATCAAGAAAAGGTACAATTTTACTTATAATTATTTTCGATTAGTTAATATTTTGGCAAAATTTTCAGTTCATATAATGACTGAGGCCTGCTTCTGTTATTTACATTGACAGAGGCCCTATATCTATAATTCGGTTAATTAACGTATGCTTATATGCAGGTAAATCATGCCTCGCATTGTTACTACCCTTACATATATATATATACACATTTAACTAACTAGTAACCATGATTACCTTTTTTCCGCTGATTACATTGCCGCTGATTACCTTTTTTCCTAATTGTTTCTTAGCTGGGTGATTAATACGATAATAACTCGCGTGTATACTTTTTTGACTGAATATTTTAAGTTGTTTGGTATTTTATAGCCTTTACGGCAAGTTTGGGTGGTGGTTATTTCCGGTCATCTTTTCTTGTGATTAAATTCCGTGTTTGATTAGATTTCGTATTATTTGATTCCGTATTAGATTTTTTTGAAGAAAAAAAAAATATCCTACAAAATTGATCTCTGAAAAGGTCGAATCCATCCTGAAGAACTCTCGGCTTATCAAACATCCAAATACAAACAACCGAGCCCCTGGAGGAACCACACACCGAAGGCTCCCTAGATCAGTTGCCAAGTGGAGTATTCAAGCGCCGATCCGAATACTTTATTAAAATTAAAAGTAAATTTTGCATTATAGTGGTTTGAGGCTATAAATTTCTCCCTTATGAGTGAATTTGTAATATATTTTTTTTTTTTTTTTTTTTTTTTTTTTTTAGGGAAACACTATATTCTTGGATAGCGGAAATATAGAATTTTTTACCTCGTAGAAATATATATTTTTACCTCTTTCTTTTGAGTTCGACTAATTCCCGCGTCTGATATTCCCTAGTTTTCCGTATCTTCTGGTAATAGTTGCGTATTGGGTATTCCTTGTGGTGCAGAGACTTCCGAGGAGTCTTGGCCTGTAGTAAAATTCTCTCGGGCGTCAGTGTACTGGGTCCTCATAATTACATTATTATCCGTTGGAGGATTCTGCTGATTAGTTTCCACTTGGGGTTTTATATGCTGATGACGAGCCTGATTTGGAATCGCAAAATATGCGGGTTGGGATGGTCCTTCGTTGTAGGTGTTAGTAAGAAGATTTTCCAAATGGGGACTGAGGGGTAGGTCAATTTCAACAGTAAAATATGTTGCAACCATTTTTTCTAGGTTTCAGCAGAAATCTCTTTGTTTCTGAAGTTCTTCGGTAATTTTGGCATGGTTCTCCTTTAGTTGTTTCTCTAAGCTGTCCTGTTGCAGCTGAATTATTTCCTTCTGTGCTTTTAAGCGATCGTATTTATGCTGCAAGTCTAGGATCTTTGCTCGTTGGGGTGCCAGGGCTTCTTGTACTGCCAGAACAGTACTGTTTCTATAATCTTGTACTTTTTTACCAATTTCCTGCATTTTGTCGTATAATACTTGTAATTTTAGGATTTTGTCGGGATAATTATATCCTTGCATAAGCGTGTTCTCACTTATTGAGTCCATTTCGTCCTGGATTTTGGCGGTTTGTTCTTTCACTTCCATAAACTGGTCCTCGATTAACTTATCCACTTGTTTAGTCATTGACATCTCAGTTATTTTCTGTTTCATTCTTTCTTGGGAGGCCTTTACCTCGCTAAGGGATCTAAGTATGGTTCCTATCAAATTTTCAATTTTTAATTTTTCTTTTATCGATTGGGCCGATTCTTCTAGGAGTTTCGATCGTATTTGAAATAGCTGATCCATATTTGTTCTGTCTGTAACAGGGGTTGCACTAGGTAACGGTGTAATACCTAGTGTAGTGTAGTGTACCTAGTGTAGGTGTAACGGGGTTCTTTTGGAGGAGGGTTTGAACAATCCTTGTTCTTCTTCTATCTTCGGGGTTCTTTACCAAGCCGGGATTTAGTTTGTCTGGAAAAATTGACTATTAACTTCTTTCGACCTTTCATGGATATCTTTCATTGTAATATTTTACTCATACACCCTTGTTTTAAGTTGTTTTTTTTTCAAATTGCTCATTTCGATTTAATATTGCTTTATAAGTTTTTGGGGTATTTTATTCCTAGATGTATTTCCATTTGTCTGGTCTTTGGCTTATTCTGCCAGATTTCGTGGTAACTTCCTGTTCGTTTTCTGGCGTTTTACTCTTTTTTGACTTTCCCATAGAGATTAGGTCAAATTTCTTGTATTGTTTCAAAAGGAATTTTTGGCCTTTCGCTTTAGCCTGTTTTGCATGGGAGGTAGCCGAAGTAGGTTTTTGTTTCTGTGCGTCTTGGAGCTCATCGTCGGATTCAGTAGAACTAGTTCCTGGGGATTCATCAATAGGGCTTTCTGGGGTTGTCCTTTGAGGTTTGGTAGTATCGCCTGCTGTTGCTTCATATATCTCATCTCTTCTGGAGGTTGAGGGTTTATTTCCTGTTTCCTCACGCTGAGGTCCTGCTTCGGGGGATTTGAAAGATTCTTGTGAACTCTGGGAGGAGTCGAATACCTTTGGAGAGTGTCTCCACTGCTTGAATACCATATCTTCCGGTGGGTGAGGTGTATTTCGTAGCATGGTCTGTTTCCAGGAGTAGGATTCTTTGGGTTTTATTTTAGACACCGTTATGTGATGATATTGTCCCAAGTTTTCATTTTCAGGGTGTTCGTGTGTCCAAGGCAAGGTACTTTGCCTTGTTTTTATCGGATAATTTATAATGTCCATGGCCTCTCTCAAGCTTTTTGTATTTGTATCCCTAGGGGGAGTCTTCCTCCTTTTTGTGCCTGAAGTTTCCACGGCTCTGTTTAATTCTTCTTGTAGTGACAGGGGTCTTTCTCTCAGGGTTGATTGGGACACCATGTCGTCAGGAAATCTTTTGGGGGGGCATGGGGTTGACATTCTATCGGGGACAAATTGGGTTTTTGGCGATAACGTATAATCTAATTTTTGCTCCGAGCTTTCTGTGGATGAAATCTCTGAACTTTTTGGGGTTCTTGCGGGCATGGGTCTTAGGGGTTTTCTTTTAGGGATGACTAGGTTTTTCATGGCCAAAAATTCTTCAAAATCTTCCTCTTCGCTATGGTTTTCAAAGTAGTTTTGTTTGAAATTAAAGGGTTTTAATTCGGATAACCTGGACTTGGGAAATTGATTTTCCACGTTTGATGATTCTGAAGATGAGGGCTTGGGTGCCCACTTAACGGGGTATTTGGCACCTTTCATACGGCTTACATGTGCTTTGTATGTTCTCCCGTTTTCTGGATTTATCATTTTAAAAATAAAACCGTTGTCATATTTTTTGATTATTCTGTAGTGTCTTGAATATTTATTGGAAAGTTTTTTGCCTTCCAGTTTAGCTTCATTTTTCAGATAGACACGGTCGCCTACCTTAAAATTTATATTCCCCTTTACCTTGGATTCATTTCTCAACTCTTGGTTCATTTCACATTTTTTCAACTCTTGTCTGAATACTTTGTAGGTTTTACTCCTCTTATTTATAAAGTCATGCTTATAGTCCTCTGAATTACTGCTATACTGTCTTTATTATTCAATTTATTGATCAGGTTTTTTATAATAGTGTCCGAACAAGAGAAAAAATGGACTTTCTTTAGTCGCTTCCGAGTATGCCGTATTAATTAAATTAGTTAAATAAGGTAGATATTGATCCCAATCGTTTCGATTGTCCTTTGTATAGATACTCAAGACATTGGAAAATATTTTGTGCCTATTTTCAATTTTTCCATTAGCTTGGGGATGGTAGGGAGAGGTTACTAATTTTTCGATTTTAAGGAAATTCATTAACTCTTTTGTTACCATAAAAACGAAATGAGTTCCATTGTCGCTAATAACACGGTCAGGAACACCAAATTTAAAAAATATTTTCGCCAATGTTTCGCTTGTGGCGTGTGTACCTTGATTTTTCAGAGCTTTGGCAAAAGTGAATCCGGTAAAATGGTCTATCACTGAAAGAACGCAAGTATGACCTCTATTTGAAACAGGTAATCCTCCACTTGTACCATATAAGTCGAATGAAACGATATCGAAAGGGAACCTTGCTACTGGCACTCTCCCCAAGGGGGGATTAGGGTAGGTTTGGGGATTTTTTCTTAAGTTACAAGCTTCTCATGTACTTATAAAATCTTTGAGTTTTGTTAATGCCGACGGAACATAAAAGTATTGTTTTAACTTGTGAAATGTTTTGGTTATTCCTAAGTGTCCGCCTATTTCCGAATGGAAGTACTCAAAGGCAGGTATTATTAAGTTTTGGGGGAGCACTGGGATTATTAAGGTTTGATTTCTATTCGTTTCGCCTGTTACTATCCTACAAAGGATTTCTTTGTCAAAGTCATAGTAAAAATTTTCTATTCCCATTTTAGTTCCCTGAACTCATTAGGAAGATTATCCGAGTTTACAAATTAAATAATGAGGGTTAAACACACTTCATCTTTGACCTAGCTTCTCTTAATTTTTGGTAGTGATAAGGGGCTTAACCGTGGCCCCTTTTCTTCTGTAAGGATTTCTTATTTATTCTTCTTATGTCTTCGTTTACAGGGATTAATGGCATTTATTTGTTTAGTTTCATCATCTGAAGGGTTATTCTCAGGGTATCTACTCAGGAAATCGCATGGGGCATTTTGTTTACCGGTCACATGTTCAAATTCGTAATCCAGATCTTGGATTTTCATTATCCATCTAGCTAAGATTCCAGTTGGATTTTTGAATATGCTTAGATACTATAAGCTTTTATGGTCCGAGTACAGTTTAAATTTTCATACTACTAGATAGTGTCTGACTTTGTCTAAGTGGTAAATTATCGATAGTAACTCCAATTGCGTTGCTGAATAACTTCTTTCGCATTTGGTTAGAGTTCTACTTGAATAACATATGACTTTCTCTATGTGTTGAGAGGGGTCCTGTTGGGATTCGGGGTTGTTTTTCACGGGGATTATTTGGGAAAGGATTGCACCGATACCTAGAGCTGAAGCATCGGTGGTAACCACAAATGTACCTTTTTCAAAGTCTGGTAACGCTAATATTGGTTCAGAAGTAAGAGCTTTCTTGAGAGTGTCTAAAGAAGTTTGAGCTTCCTGTGACCAGGTAATAATCTAAGATGTCCCTTTGGTTAGCTGTGTTAAGGGCTTCGTAATTGGGGTGTCGTTTCATATAAACTTTCTAAGATAACTAGTTAAGCCTTTAATACCTCTTAAATGTTTTATATTTTTCATTGGTTTGAGGTTTTTTACACATCTTTCTTTCTCAGTGTCTTGTAATATTTGTCCGTGGGTCACTATCATTTCCAAGAATATTATTTCAGAGTGAAATAGATTTACTTTTTCAGGTCTACATTTTAGATTACCCTCTCTGAATCTTTCAAAAACTTTGACTAGTGTGTTTATGTGATCTTCTGGTGTTTCTCCCACACAAATAACATCATCCACAAAATGGATAATATTTTCTATACCTCGTAATAAATTTAACAGAGGTCTACATAATGCACTTGAACTGGTTTTGAGTCCAAAGTGTACTCTCAAATATTCGTAAGAACCGCATTCCGTCGTTGAAAAGGCCGTTTTGTAGACGTCATTATCAACTATCTTAACTTGATGATAACCTTGCGTGAGGTCAAGAGATGTAAAAATTTTATTTTTGGTTGAAATGGAATCTAGGATTTCATCAATTCGGGGCAGGGGAAATTTGTCGCTAACTACCTGCTTATTTAAGGCTCTATAATCTACTAGAAGCCTAAGGTCCTTGTTCTTTTTTGATACTAGTATAACGGGGGCTGAATATGGGCTTATACTTGGCCGTATAATATTGTTTCTTTCCAACTCGCGGATTTTATTTTTTAACCAGCCTTTATAGGGCTTTTTAGCTACAGGCCATCCCGTGGTTTGGATAGAATGTTGATAAAAAGATATTATCCTAACATTTTCCTCGCAAGTGGAAACAGTATCTCTGAAGTTCCCGAGCAATTCGCACAATTTTTCCCTTAAGAGCGTCTTCTAGATGTGATTTAGTTTAATTTTTTCCAAAAATTTGAGATTTATTAGGGGTACTTATTCTTTGGATCGTTAGTTCTAATGTTATTAAGTAAGCTTTCCTTGGAGCCTCTCCATTTGTTTAGCTCGTACTCAGAAACAACTTGTATTTCAACGAGACATGTTCCTTTTTTCAATGTAATCATATCGTTTTCATGTGTGTTAGTTAACCAAATAAAACCTTCGCCTTTTTCGTATGAAATAATCTGTTCTTCACAAAACAGATTTTCTGGAATTTATTTACACGGGGATGCGAACCAAATTTCGGAATTGTCATTTACGGGGGTGACCATTTGAGAGATTTGCACTCTTTGCATAGTATTTGGGGGGATTTTTGTTTTACGTACCGCGAACCCATAATATTTTTCTTCCGAGTTATTTTCTATTAGGTTGAGGATGGCGCTTGGTTGCGTCAAGTCTTCCGCTTTTGGGGTTGGTTGTAGGGATAAATCCAAGTCCTGTCCCCTTACAATAGTGCTTAGATTTATTATTTTATTCCATAATTCAGCTACTTTCTTTATTTCTGTTTGTCTATACTCCTGCATTTTTCCCATTTTTGCTTTTATTGACTCGATCCATTTGCTGCTTGATTTTCTCCCACGAGATGAGAGATAGGGTACAAAAGATTTTATTCTATTTACTGTTGCTTCCCCTCTCTCCCCGCGTTGGAGATTAGAATCGCATGGATACACGAGTCGGTTATTCGCTATATCTAATAACACTTTATTAGATTTTAAAAAATTAGCACCAATTATGGCTTCATATGGAAAATTATTGCAGATTATGAAGTTTGTAGGAAAGGTTTTATTGTCTTTTGTCACATTTAAATATATGGAACCTATAGCCTCCAACCTATGACCTGTGACACTAGTTAAACTGAGAATATTAAAATTTTTTCGTTGCTTAATATATATTGGGAGTCTTTTAAATATATTCAAATTTATTATGTTAACAGATGCACCTGTATCTATTAACGCTTTGAAATTAATACTCCCAACACTAAAATTATTTAATATGGGTAATATGTCATCATTATCGCTTAAGGAAGGTACAATTACTGGATGGGACCTATAAGAAATACTGGCCTTCAGGGTCCCGGTTAATTTTCTTGGGGGCCTAATTCGTTTCCCTGTGCGCTTATCTCATAAGTTGGCGTTTGAGGTTGGGGTTTGGTGGGAATTTCACTTGTTAGAGAAGTTCCCAGTTGATTGACATTTGATTTTTTTGGTTGCCATATATTACTGCGAGGGTTAAAGTTTCTTGTGCCAACGGCTCGCGGCATTTGTTCATTTTGTATTGACGGAAAATTTCTTTTGTTTCTCATCGGGAAAAAATATCAGCTGTTTTCGCTCGTGTTCCCGTTGAACCTAGTTGGATATACCGTCCGCGAATTAAATTGGTATATATTCTGTCATGTTTTACGTTGGGTAACCGAAAATTATTTTGTTGGTTATCGGAAGGATTGGAATAGGGTTAGGGCTGCGTGTATCGGTATGGATTGGAAGGCACAAGTTCCTTTTGATACAGGGTGCGGAACTAGGGGAGACGTGGGTGGTTATTTCTATGGCTTCCTGACCCATTGGAGTTTAAGTTTGCTCTCCCGAACAAACGATTATTAAAATTTGGGGTTGCTGGTGTATATTTGTTTTTAGTACGGCATTCCCTGGCGATATGTCCTTGTTTATTACATGCATAGCATATAATTGGGGGGTTCTGTGCGTAGTTTGTTGTATTCGTGGGTACAAAACGTACCATTCTTTGCCTTGTAGGGGTTGGAGACCCATTTCGGTTTAGTTTGAGCGAACTATCTCTTGGAAAAAATCCCGGGGAAATCACTCGTGATCGTCACGGAGTTGAACTTTCTAAATTATGTATTATTGAATTGTTTTGATTTGCCACAATCGAGTCAATTTCAATCCTTCTCTCTACTTCCTGAACTGCTAGCTCTAATGTTTGAATATTTTTTTATATTAACATTTGGTATAGTTTGGGGCTTAATCCTTGCATGAAAGCATTAAGTACGATTTTATCGTATAAAGGGCCCGATTCTTGTCCATATTTTGCCTCAATGGATACGATTACCTTGTGTAGGTATTCCCTAACATTTTGTGTTTCGTCGAAACAAACTGTACCATGCTTCAATTTGTGTGTTGAACTGGTTTCAACGAATCTTTCTCGGAACGCTTTTAGTAATTTTTCTATTGAGTTTATTGGGAGGTTGTTATCTTCCCCTATTGTTTGATCTATTTGTTTTAGGAACGTTAATGCCTGTCCCTAAAATCTCATTAACATCATGCCTACCAATAATTTTAAGTCTGTTTGAGTTATTTTCACGAATTGGTTTAATTGAACAATAAAGTTGTCTATTTCTGCATCACCATTATATGAAGTAAGTGATGTCTAAATTTCCACTGTTTTGGAACTTATTTTTTTATTTAATAACCGTTCTTTTTGTCCCAACGAAATATTTGTTTTTTTTTTTTTTTATATTAAATTTGACACGTTAAAATTATATTTTTGTTATTGTTTTGAGGGGACTTAGTCTTAATAAAATATTGCACTACAAGGCATGCACAATAAATTGCACTTTCAAAGCATGTACAAGTAAATTATGAGTCTACCAGGTGTCACACTCTTTCCTATGCGTAATATTTCTCAATAATCTTTTTTTTGTTTTTTTTTGTCCTTATGTTTTGCTCCTTTAACCAGGCCGCGCCAATTCTGATGGGGTGGTTTCTTTTAAAAATATGGTTGTCTTATATCTTCTGATGTTTCCTAACACGGAGATTCCAATTAATTAATTCAATGGGGAAATCGTCACACCCTCAGCTGACGGTTCGCGTGTGGCCTTCCTGAGTGGAGGCTGAACTTCTAGAGTGGGGAGCTTAAACTAGGAGTACCTGTAGGGAGCTTATATTAACGACCATACTGAGCCAAAATCAGACTGATAAGTTTCAGTTTCCCTTAGGAGCGAGTAGAGCCACAAGGACTAACAAACTTGAGAAATATTAACATAGAGAGAATAAAATAAGAAAGTAATGCTTTTATTGTTACTCACATAATAGTCGCAAAGCTTCGGTTATATCAACACACTTGTAATACAAGACACTGATGCAAAATTGTCATCTGGAGCGATGCTACGCAAAAGTTAATGCACTGACAAAAAGGTTCTTTCGAAAGTTTATTTTGAATAGACTCACATAATATAAATCACAAGAAATTCCTCGGTTAGACTGGTGTATAACTGAAAATAAGACTCAAAAAAGACTGGCATAAGACTGAATAATAGACTGGCGCAAACCTTACCATGTCCTAACTATCTACTCTTCCTAATTTCACCAGAGGTTACATTCGGGCGTTACTCACAAGTATATTTTACAGTCCCTATTGGCTGCACTATTTGTCTTACATCACTATTGGACGGGCTTGCACCAATGGGCTACTTGGGTTTAATTAAAATTTATGACATTTAACATATCACTTTGGAATTTTTTAATAAAGCGAAGTTCTACATTGTAACTTTAATTACAATTTCTAACTTTTTATAATAACACTGGAATTTTTTCGAACGAACAAAGTTTTACATTGTAACCTTTTGCTAGCAGGGGGTCGCTTAATTTTCAGGAGACTTCTAATTTATTTCTGTGAAGGTTGGTAAGGGATAATACGATTTAATTGCATTGAGATAGCCAGTTTTAAACTTAGACTACAGAACAATGCAATTAGCTTATACGAGGATATTTTGCATATTGAGTGACTATTTTTTTGTATAATATACTTAGCCCTCTTGATAGTTTGGTATTCCGAGCTCTTAAGATTCAAATTACATTGTTCATTGGCTGTCATATAAGATTTGGTCCACCTGATATTTATTGCTTTTATTGGCGACACAAGGGCGGATTTATTTATTAGATTTTCTGTGGGAAAGATTCTTACGATGTTTGTTACAATGTATCATTACAATGTACAATTAGATACATTTGTTTCACTATGTTAAATTGGAAGCTTGAGTCTTGCTCGATCTGTAGGTTACTTGAATTTTTCAGGTTCATATTTTGGGTGATTTTATTCTTTACTTGGGTAACTTTAATTGGAAGATTTTGGGGTTTTTGCAAATTTATCCCATTACATATTTAACAGAAATCCTCGCTTTTTGAACGAACACCATGTAAAGAAAAAATCACACGGCTTAAAACAACAGAGTCCCTCAAACCCCCTAAAGCCATTTTAAAAGGTATAACAATTATTTATTTAACAGAAATCCTCGCTTTCAATTGAACGGAAAAAATATAAGAATTATTTATTTAACAGAAACTTTCGCTTTTTTGAACGAACACCATGTAAAGAAAAAATCACACTGGCTTAAAACAACAGAGTCCCTCATACCCCGTAAAGCCATTTTAAAAGGTATTACAATTATTTATTTAACAGAAATCCTAGCTTTTTGAACGAACACCATGTAAAGAAAAAATCACACGGCTTAAAACAACAGAGTCCCTCAAACCCCGTAAAGCCATTTTAAAAGGTATAACAATTATTTATTTAACAGAAATCCTCGCTTTTTGAACGAACCCCATGTAAAGAAAAAATCACACTGGCTTAAAACAACAGAGCCCCTCAAACCCCGTAAAGCCATTTTAAAAGGTATATCAATTATTTATTTAACAGAAATCCTCGCCTTCAATTGAACGGAAAAAACATAAGAATTATTTATCTAACAGAAATCCTCGCTTTCAATTGAACGGAAAAAATATAAGAATTATTTATGTAACAGAAATCCTCGATTTTTGAACGAACACCGTGTAAAGAAAAAATCAAACGGCTTAGAACAACAGAGCCCCTCAAACCCCGTAAAGCCATTTTAAAAGGTATAACAATTATTTATTTAACAGAAATCCTTGCCTTCAATTGAACGGAAAAAATATAAGAATTATTTATCTAACAGAGATCCTCGCTTTCAATTGAACGGAAAAAATATAAGAATTATTTATTTAACAGAAATCCTCGCTTTTTGAACGAACAACCTTTAAATAAAAAATCAAACGGCTTAGAACAACAGAGCCCCTCAAACCCCGTAAAGCCATTTTAAAAGGTATAACAATTATTTATTTAACAGAAATCCTTGCCTTCAATTGAACGGAAAAAATATAAGAATTATTTATCTAACAAAAATCCTCGCTTTTTGAACAAACATTATGTAAAGAAAAAATCACACGGCTTAAAACGACAGAGTCCCTCAAACCCCGTAAAGCCATTTTAAAAGGTATAATAATTATTTATTTAACAGAAATCCTCGTTTTCAATTGAACGGAAAAAATATAAGAATTATTTATTTAACAGAAATCCTCGCTTTTTGAACGAACCCCATGTAAAGAAAAAATCACACTGGCTTAAAACAACAGAGCCCCTCAAACCCCGTAAAGCCATTTTAAAAGGTATATCAATTATTTATTTAACAGAAATCCTCGCCTTCAATTGAACGGAAAAAACATAAGAATTATTTATCTAACAGAAATCATTGTCTTCAAGTTAACGTAAAAAAAATAAGAATTATTTATCTAACAGAAATCCTCGCTTTTTGAACGAACACCATGTAAAGAAAAAATCAAACGGCTGAGAACAACAGAGACCCGCAATCCCCGTCAAGCCAGTTTAAAAGGTATAACAATTATTTATTTAACAGAAATCCTTGCCTTCAATTGAACGGAAAAAATATAAGAATTATTTATATAACAGAAATCCTCGCTTTCAATTGAACGGAAAAAATATAAGAATTATTTATTTAACAGAAATCCCCGCTTTTTGAACGAACACCATTTAAAGAAAAAATCAAATGGCTTAGAACAACAGAGCCCGTCAAACCCCGTAAAGCCATTTTAAAAGGTATAACAATTATTTATTTAACAGAAATCCTTGCCTTCAATTGAACGGAAAAAATATAAGAATTATTTATCTAACAGAAATCCTCGCTTTTTGAACTAACATTATGTAAAGAAAAAATCACACGGCTTAAAACGACAGAGTCCCTCAAACCCCGTAAAGCCATTTTAAAAGGTATAAGAATTATTTATTTAACAGAAATCCTCGTTTTCAATTGAACGGAAAAAATATAAGAATTATCTATTTAACTGAAATACTCGCTTTTTGAACAAACACCATGTAAAGAAAAAATCACACTGGCTTAAAACAACAGAACCCCTCAAACCCCGCAAAGCCATACTAAAAGGTAAAACAATTATTGATTTAACAGAAATTCTCGCCTTCAATTGAACGGAAAAAATATAAGAATTATTTATCTAACAGAAATCCTTGCTTTCAATTTAACGGAAAAAATATAAGAATTTTTTATTTAACAGAAATCCCCGCTTTTTGAAAGAACACCATGTAAAGAAAAAATCAAACGGCTTAGAACAACAGAGCCCCTCAAACCCCGTAAAGCCATTTTAAAAGTTATAACAATTATTTATTTCACAGAAATCCTCGCCTTCAATTGAACGGAAAAAATATAAGAATTATTTATCTAACAGAAATCCTCGCTTTCAATTCAACGGAAAAAATATAACAATTATTTATTTAACAGAAATCCTCGCTTTTTGAACGAACACCATGTAGAAAAAAATCAAAACGGCTTAGAACAACAGAGCCTCTCAAACCCCGTAAAGCCATTTTAAAAGGTATAACAATTATTTATTTAACAGAAATCCTCGCATTCAATTTAACGTAAAAAATATAATAATTATTTATCTAACAAAAATCCTCGCTTTTTGAACGAACATCATGTAAACAAAAAATCAAACGGCTTAAAACGACAGAGTCCCTCAAACCCCGTAAAGCCATTTTAAAAGGTATAACAATTATTTATTTAACAGAAATCCTCGTTTTCAATTGAACGGAACAAATATAAGAATTATCTATTTAACAGAAATCCTCGCTTTTTGAACGAACACCATGTAAAGAAAAAATCACACTGGCTTAAAACAACAGAGCCCCTCAAACCCCGTAAAGCCATTTTAAAAGGTATAACAATTATTTATTTAACAGAAATCCTCGCTTTCAATTGAACGGAAAAAATATAAGAATTATTTATTTAACAGAAATCCTCGCTTTTTGAACGAACACCATGTCAAGAAAAAATCAAACGGCGTAGAACAACAGAGCCCCTCAAACCCCGTAAAGCCATTTTAAAAGGTATAACAATTATTTATTTAACAGAAATCCTTGCCTTCAATTGAACGGAAAAAATATAAGAATTATTTATCTAACAGAAATCCTCGCTTTAAATTTAACGGAAAAAATATAAGAATTATTTATTTAACAGAAATCCTCGCTTTTTGAACGAACACCATGTAAAGAAAAAATCAAACGGCTTAGAACAACAGAGCCCCTCAAACCCCGTAAAGCCATTTTAAAAGGTATAACAATTATTTATTTAACAAAAATCCTCGTATTCAATTGAACGGAAAAAATATAAGAATTATTTATATAACAGAAATCCTTGCTTTCAATTGAACGGAAAAAATATAAGAATTATTTATTTAACAGAAATCCTCGCTTTTTGAACGAACACCATGTAAAGAAAAAATCAAACGGCTTAGAACAACAGAGCCCCTCAAACCCCGTAAAGCCATTTTAAAAGGTATAACAATTATTTATTTAACAGAAATCCTCGCCTTCAATTGAACAGAAAAAATGTAAGAATTATTTATCTAACAAAAATCCTCGCTTTTTGAACAAACATCATGTAAAGAAAAAATCACACGGCTTAAAACAACAGAGTCCCTCAAACCCCGTAAAGCCATTTTAAAAGGTATAACAATTATTTATTTAACTGAAATCCTCGCTTTCAATTGAACGGAAAAAATATAAGAATTATTTATTTAACAGAAATCCTCGCTTTTTGAAGGAACGCCATGTAAAGAAAAAATACATTTCCGATTCGTCGTTAGGCATTTTTCAATTTTATAACAAAATACTTGAGTTAACAACTCCTTCGGGCCTCCAAAATTGACCCCTCCCCGCCTTGCTCTCATAAATGGGGGGGGGGGATGAATGGAACCTTAGATCCTATTTTAAATTGACAATACTTATCAAACATCACTTGTGTATTATACACATCATATATCTCATTACCCCTTTTTAAATGTTAATCAAATAATTCTGATTATAATGTCCGAGTTTTTGTCAGCTTTTCAAAATGTTTGTATTTGGAACACTGTCAGTTAACACTAAGCTGTAAATTGGGAAATCCTTTCGCAATAACAATAGGCTTAGCAGCGATTAAATCTCATTGTCGGCGACAATTCAATCAGATCACAGTAGTGAAAATGGAGTACCTTTTCGCAAATTGAGTTAGCTTCTATTTCATAGACAAAATATTTGAATTCCTTTTATTCAAATCACCTATCAAGCTATCAAAAAATATATGAACTAGAAATCAGGTCTGTAAATTGTGTCAGAAAAAAACTTGTCCTTAATCAACGTAAAGATCCACAATAGCGTAGGAAGGAACGTAAAGTAGTACCAGATTATACCCATCAGAAACCAGTCTGGTTCTAAAATAAATTATTACTTTACTAAAATAAATTATTACTTTACTAAAATAAATAATTACTTTACTAAAATAAATTATTACCTCCAATTCGCAAATCCCATTACCTTTTTTTTTGCAAAGGTTAATCAAACATCTCCGATTGTACAAGCGTCAAAAAATTTTCCAATCACTAATTACCCCTTTTTTGCAAATGCTAAACAAAAAAAAAACCTGTCTGTACGTCAGAAAAACTTGTCCTTAATCAGCATCGTAGAAGTATTAGCCATAGGACCGGTATTGCGTAAATCTCTTGGCAAAGATGTAATGACCTGTAGAATAGAATACCTACCAGAAAAACTGTTTGGTACGGGGGGGCCAGCAAATTCAATAGATGGTTACTACTGATACATCAATAGAATCAGATTTTTATGCTGATTTCAAATATATAAGTTTCATTAAGTTAGTCTTACAAATCAAAAGTTACGCGAAATTTTGACTTATTTTCGAAAAAAGGGAGAAACACCCCCTAAAAGTCATAACTTTAATGAAAATCACTCCATCGGATTCAGCGTATCAGAAAACCCTACTGTAGAAGTTTCAAGCTCCTATCTGCAAAAATGTGGAATTTTGTATTTTTGTCAGAAGAAAGATCACGGATGCGTGTTTATTTGGTTGTTTTTTGTTTTGTTTTTTTTCCCCAGGGGTGATCGTATCGATCCATTAGTCCTAGAATATCGTAAGAAGGCTCATTTAAACGGAAATTAAAAGTTCTAGTGCCCTTTTTAAGTGACCAAAAAAAGGGAGGGCAACTTGGCCCCCTCCCACGATCATTTTTTCCTGAAGTCACCCAATCAAAATGATAGCCATTTTGTTCAGTATAGTCGAAAATCTAATAAATATGTTTTTGAGGATGACTTAATCCCCCACAGTTCCCAGGGGAAGTGCTGCAAGTTATGAACTTTGCCCATTGTTTACATATAGTATTGGTTAATGGGAAGTATAAAGACGTTTCAGGGGAGATTTTTTCTGGTGGGGGGGGGGTTGCAGGAGGGGGTTACGGGGGAGGATCTTTCCATTGAGGATGTTTCCTGGGGGGTAGGGACATTTCTATGAAGGGGGAGACGGATTTCCCAGCATTATTTAAAAAACGATCAGAAATTAAACAAAAAAAACAAGTTTTTTTCTACTGAAAGTAAGGAGCAAGATTAAAACTTATAACAAACAGAAATTATTACGTACATGAGCGGGTTCGCCCCCTAGAGTAGAGGAGGGGGTACCAGCCCCACGAGAACACATGTGCTGCCATCTACAATTTAGTTTAATGCTGACGGGACATAATTTATTCAAGGATTATCGATCGAGTCTAATGGTGGTCAAGGTCAATCGATCTGTTGTTGTTGTTGTTTGGCCACGTGTAATGGCATGAGGAGTGATTTACATAATCGATGGGGGAATTATTGATTCACGAGCGTGGGGAATTATGAAACAATATGGTCATAGAGTCCCTAGGGAGAAAGATTACGTAATCGCTCAATGACCTTAAGAAACAAACATGGCTTCATTGTTGTTTGGTTAGCTTAACCTGAGAAATTGATTTACATAATCGCTAGGGGAAATTATTGATTCACGAAGGGGAGAATTAAGAAACATTAAGGCTTCTTTAATCTTAGGTCTGAGGGATAAACGTTCTTTAGGTCAGAGAGAAAAATTAATATTCTATTTTTAAATAGGGCTTCATTTATATTTAGTGTCAGTAATTATTATTGACGAAGGGGAGAATTAAGAAACATTAAGGCTTCTTTAATCTTAGGTCTGAGGGATAAACGTTCATTAGGTCAGAGAGAAAAATTAATATTCTATTTTTAAATAGGGCTTCATTGATCTTTAGTGTCAGGAATTATAATTGACGAAGGGGAGAATTAAGAAACATTAAGGCTTCTTTAATCTTAGGTCTGACGGATAAACGTTCTTTAGGTCAGAGAGAAAAATTAATATTCTATTTTTAAATAGGGCTTCATTGATCTTTAGTGTCAGGAATTATAATTGACATCACTTGTTATCTTGGAATTATGCGGGAGTCTAAAGAGATAGAAATTCTATTTTTAAATACGGATTCACGGAGCTTTAAGTCGAAGAGATAAATTGATATTCTAACGAAACCCTAATAGTTTAGCTAGGAAAATTTTTGAGATGAAGAGATTAACGTAGGAAAGGGTTTCCTAGAAATTTGAAATGCGTTAGCGCAGAGATGCCAAACAAAAGGTTCACGCTGAAATTACGTTTAGGGATTATTTGGGCGAAACGGTTTTAGATATTTTATGGGATTATTTCGGCGAAACAGTTAGAGACATTTTGAAAGAAGATTTTAGGAAAGGTTTTAGAAGAGAATTTGAGGGTGAAACTCTGTGGTCGTTATAATACACAAGTTCCATTTGAACAGTGTTGTGAGGTCCTCTACCCCAACCCCAAAGGGTTCCGATCCCCACCCCAACCCCGAAGGAAGCCCCCGGTACTCAAAGGCCCACCAAGCTCCCATAGAGCCCCAGCCCCCCCAAACGCCCTCCTCAGACCCTCAAAGGCCCTCCTCTGGTCCTCAAAGGGCCCCCGGATCCCCAAAGGGCACCCCCGGGCCTCCCAAAGGGCCCGCGGCCCCCCAAAGGACCAACGGGGTCCCAAAGGCCCGCCCCCCGGTCCTCAAAGGTCCTCCAGGCCCCCAACTGTCCCCCCGGACCCCAAAGGCCCTCCCCCGGGCCCCCAAAGGGCCAACCGGCTCCCAAAGGACCAATCGGTCCTCAAGTGTCCCCCAGACTCCCAAAGGCCCCCCCTCTGTGCCCCAAAGTTCCTCCCCTCGTCCTCAAAGGCCCCCCCCGGGCTCACAAAGAGCCACCGGCGCCCCCAAAGTTCTAGTTCAATTTAAAATTTTCTCAATGAAGTGAAGAAAAATTCAAGTTCTCTTCTGAACTTTACCAAAGAAAACACTTCATTTTTAATTTCACCAGAGAAAACAAAAATCTTCCACTTCAGTTCTTTATTTCACAAAGACATAATGAAATTTAAAGTTCAATTCTAATTTTTCGGTGGAAAATAGAAAAAGTAATATCATACTTGTGAATATTTTCACGGAAGATAGAAAGTTCTAGTTCAATTTAAATTTTTCTCAATGAAGTGAAGGAAAGTTCAAGTTGTCTTCTGAACTTTACCAAAGAACACACTTCAATTCTAATTTATCCAGAGAAAACAAAAATCTTCCACTTCAGTTCTTTATTTCACAAAGACATAAAGAAATTTAAAGTTCAATTCTAAATTTTTCGGTGTGAGATAGAAAAATTAATACCATACCTATGATTATTTTCACGGAAGATAAAAAGTTCTAGTTCAATTTTAAATTTTCTTAATGAAGTGAAGAAAAGTTCATGTTCTTTACTGAATTTTACCAAAGAGCACAATTCAATTCTAATTTCTACAGAGAAAATAAAAATCTTCCACTTAAGTTCTTTATTTCACAAAGACATAATGAAATTTAAAGTTCAATTCTAAATTTTTTCGGTGGAAGATAGAAAAAGTAATACCATACTTGTGAATATTTTCCCTGAAGATAAAAAGTTCTAGTTCAACTTAAAATTTTCTCAACGAAGTGAAGAAAAATTCAAGTTCTCTTCTGAATTTTACTAAAGAACACAATACATTTCTAATTTCTCCAGAGAAAATAAAAATTTTCCGCTTCATTCCTTTATCTCACAAAAGACATAAAGAAATTTAAAGTTCAATTCTAAATTTTTCGGTGGAAGATAGAAAAAGTAATATCATACTTGTGAATATTTTCAAAGAAGATAAAAAGTTCTAGTTCAATTTAAAATTTTTTCAACGACGTGAAGGAAAGTTCAAGTTCTCTTCTGAACTTTACCAAAGAACACACTTCAATTCTAATTTCTCCAGAAAAAATAAAAATCTTCCACTTCAGTTTTAAGTTCCCCAATGAAATAAAGAAATTTAAAGTTCTATTCTAAATTTTTAGATGGAAGATAGAAAAAGTAATACTATGACAATGATTGTTTTCCATGAAGATCAAAAGTTTCACTTTATTTATAATTTTTATTAAATTCAGTTCTGATTTTTCTCAAAGAGATGAAAAATTTAAAGTTCATTTCTAAATTTTTCTCTAGAAGATAGGAAAAGATATACTAAAATTGTGATTATTTTCCAGTGAAGATAAAAAGTTTCACTTTAATTCTAATTTTCTTAAGTTCACTTTCCGATTTTTTGCAAAGAGATGAAAAATTTAAAGTTCTATTCTATGATGATAAAAAGTTTCACTTTAATTCTAAATTTTCTTAAATTCAGTTCCGACCTTTCTCAAAGAGATGAAAAAATTTAAAGTTCTGTTCAATATATTTTCTAGGAAGAAGAAAAGTTCAACTTCGATTCTGAATTTTCTCATTGAAAATGAAATAAGTTATTGATCAATTCTATTTTCCCAAAATAATATAAAAATTTTCCATTTCACTTCAGATTTTTCTCAAAGAGATGAAAATTTAAAATACTATTCCAAATTTTTCATAGAAGATAGAAAAGTTCAAGTTCTCTTCTGAATTTTACCAACAAACACAATTCAATTCTAATCTCTCCAGAGAAAATAAAAAGCTTCCACTTCAGTTTTATGTACACCAAGACATAAAAAATTTAAAGTTCTGTTCTAAATTTTTCTGTAGAAAATAGTAAAAGTTATACTATTTTAGTGATTTTTTTCCATGAAGATAAAAATTTTCCCTTTAATTCTAAATTTTCTTAAATTCTGTTCAAACTTTTCACATAGAGATGAAAAAAAATTAAAGTTACGTTCCAAATTTTTCATAGAATATTGGAAAAGTTATACTTTGATCGTGAATATTCAAGTTCTCTTCTGAATTTTATCAAAGAACAAACTTCAATTCTAATTTCTCCAGAGAAAACAAAAATCTTCCACTTCACTTCATTATTTCACAAAGACAAAGAAATTTAAAGTTCAATTCTAATTTTTCGGTGGAAGATGGAAAAAGTAATATCATACTTGTGAATATTTTCACGGAAGATAAAAAGTTCTAGTTCAATTTTAAATTTTCACAACGAAGTCAAGGAAAGTTCAAGTTCTCTTCTGAATTTTCTCAATGAAAAAGAAATTAGTCATTGATCATTTCTATTTTTTTCCAAATAATATAAAAATTTTCCACTTTAGTTCAGATCTGTCTCAAAGAGATGAAAAATTTAAATACTGTTCCAAATTTTTCACAGAAGATAAAAAAGTTCAAGTTCTCTTCGGAAATTTAGCAAAGAACACACTACAATTCTAATTTCTCCAGAGAAAATAAAAATCTTCCACTTCAGTTCTTTATTTAACAAATACATCGAGAAATATAAAGTTAAATTCTACTTTTTCGGCTTAAGAAAGAAAAATTAATATCATGATTTTGATTATTTTCATTGAAGATAAAAAGTTCCAGTTAAATTTTAATTTCTATCAAAGCAGTGAAAAAAAGTTCAAGTTACATTCTGAACTTTAACGAAGAACACACTTCAATTCTAATTTCTCCCGAGAAAACAAAAATCTTCCACTTCAGTTCTTTATTTCACAAAGACATAAAGAAATTTAAAGTTCAATTCTAATTTTTCGGTGGAAGATAGAAAAAGTAATATCATACTTGTTAATATTTTCACGGAAGATAAAAAGTTTCACTTTATTTATAATTTTTCTTAAATTTGGTTCTGATTTTTCTCAAAGAAATAAAAAAATTAAAGTTCTGTTCCAAATTTTTCATAGAAGATAGAAAAAGTTATACATTGATTGTGAATATTCAACATGAAGATAAGGAACTCCACTTTAATTCAGAGTTTTCTCGAAGAAGTGCAAAATGTTCAAGTTCTCCTATCTATGGCTAAGTTTGCAAAGACAAGCTATTTTCTTGTGAACACACAAAATCAGAAAAAATTATCAATGTTCCTCTAGTACCTACGCAATTAGACTAAAAATGAAGATATTTATGCAGAGTTTCAACTAGCTATGACTAAGTTTGCTAAAGACAAGCTATTTTCTTGCGAAAACACGCAAAATCAGAAAAAAATATTCAATGTTCCTCTAGTACCTACACAATTAGACTAAAAATGAAGATATTTATGCAGAGTTTCAACTAGCTATGGCTAAGTTTGCTAAATACAAGCTATTTTCTTGTGAAAACCCACATATTCAGACAAAATTTTATATGTTCATTTAGTACCTACGCAATTAGACTAATATTGAAGATATTTATGCAGAGTTTCAACTAGCTATGGCTAAGTTTGCTAAAGACAAGCTATTTTCGTGCGAAAACACAAAAAATCAAAAAAATTTTCAATATTACTTTAGTACCTACGCAATTAGGCTTAAATGAAGATCTTTATACAGAGTTTAAACTAGCTATGGCTAAGTTTTCTAAAGAAAAGATATTTTCTTACAAAAACAAACAAAATCAGAAGTAAAATGTTCAATGTTCCTATAGTACCTACACAATTAGACTAAAAATGAAGATATTTATTCAGAGTTTCAACTAGCTATGGCTAAGTTTACTAAAGACAAGCTATTTTCTTGCGAAAACACACAAAATCAGAAAAAATTTTCAATATTCCTCTAGTACCTACACAATAAGACTAAAAATTAAGATATTTATGCAGAGTTTCAACTAGCTATGACTAAGTTTGCTAGAGACAAGCTATTTTCTTGCGAAACACACAAACAAAATCAGAAAAAATGTTCAATGTTCCTTTAGTACCTACGCAATTAGACTAAAAATGAAGTTATTTATGCAGAGTTTCAACTAGCTATGACTAAGTTTGCTATAGACAAGCTATTTTCTCACGAAAACACACAAAATCAGAAAAAAATGTTCAATGTTCCTCTAGTACCTATGCAATTAGGCTGAAATGAAGATATTTATGCAGAGTTTCAACTATCTATGGCTAAGTTTGCTAAAGACAAGCTAGTTTCTTGCTAAAACACAAAAAATCAGAAAAAATGTTCAATGTTCCTTTAGTACCTAAGCAATTCGGCTGAAATTAAGATATTTATGCAGAGTTTAAACTAGCTATGGCTAAGTTTGCTAAATACAAGATATTTTCTTGCGAAAAAACACAAACTCAGAATAAATTTTCAATGTTCCTGTAGTAACTACGCAATTTGACTTAAAAGTAGAAATTTATTATGAGTTTAAAATAACTATTGCTAAGTTTGCTAAATACAAGCTATTTTCTTGAGAAAACACAAACAAAATCAAAAAAAAATTTTCAGTTTTCCTTTAGTACCTACGCAATTAGACTAAAAAAGAAGATATTTATGCAGAGTTTCAACTAGCTATGGCTAAGTTTGCTAAAGACAAGCTATTTTCTTGCGAAAACACACAAAATCAGAAAAAATGTTCAGTGTTCCTTTAGTACATACCCAATGAGGCTAAAAATGAAGATATTTATGCAGAGTTTCAACTAGCTATGTCTAAGTTTGCTAAAGACAAGCTATTCTCTTACAAAAACACAAACAAAATCAGAAGTAAAATGCTCAGTGTTCCTCTAGTACCTACACAATTAGACTAAAAATTAAGTTATTTATGCAGAGTTTAAACTATCTATGAATATGTTTACTAAAGAACAGCTATTTTCTTTCGAAATCCCGCAATCTCATAAAAAAAATTTCAATGTTCCTCAAGGAACTAACCAATTAGGCAAAAAATTAAGTTATTTATGAAGAGTTTCAACTCTATATGGCTAAGTTTGCTAAAAACAATCAATTTTCTTGCAAAAACACAAAAAAAAACAGAAAAAATTTTAAATTTTCCTTTAGTACATACGCAATTAGACTAAAAATGAAGTTATTTATGCAGAGTTTCAACTAGCTATGGCTAAGTTTGCTAAAGACAAGCTATTTTCTCACGAAAACACACAAAATCAGAAAAAAATGTTCAATGTTCACCTAGTACCGATTAAATTATTGATAAATTAATATATTTATGCACATTTTAAACTACCTATGGTTAATTTAGCTCAGGACAAGCTATTTCCTATTGAAAAGATAAAGAATCTGATAAAATGTTCAATGTTTCTTTAGTACCTACACACTTAGACTTAGATGAAGATATGTATTAAGAGTTTCAACTAACTATGTCTCAGTTTGATAAAGACAAGCTATTTTCTTGCGAAAAAACAAAAAATCAGAGAAAAATTTATATTATAGTTTAGTACCTACGCTCTGATGCTTAAATGAAGATATTTATTCATATTTTAAAATATATCATTCTTATTTTTATAAATTCAAGATATTTTATTTCGAAAACACAAACAAAATCATAAAAAATGTTCAATTTTACCTTAGTACCTACGCAATTAGGCTAAAAATGAAGATATGTATGCAGAGTTTCAACTAGCTATGGCTAAGTTTGCTAAAGACAAGCTATTTTCTTGCGAAAACATACAAAATCAGAAAAAATGTTCAGTGTTCCTTTAGTACATACACAATTAGGCTAAAAATGAAGATATTTATGCACAGTTTAAGTTTTCTAAAGACAAGCTATTTTCTTGCGAAAACACAAAAAATCATAAAAAATTGAATATTTTACATGATTTCCTACGCTACTCTGCTTAAATGGATATATTTATTCAGAGAGAAAACTATCAATGTCTAAGTTTTCTAAAGAAAAGCTAATTTCTAACGAAAAAAAAAAAAAGAAGACAAAAAGGTATATGTTACATTTGAATAGATGCAAGTGTTCCAAAAGTAATAACTTTATGCCGAGTTTAAAATAGCTATGGATAAGTTTGCTAAAGACAAGCTATTTTCTTGCTAAAACACAAACAAAATAAGAAAAAATGTTCAATATTCCTTTAGTACCTACGCAATTAGACTAAAAATGAATATATTTATGCAGAGTTTCAACTAGCTATGGCTAAGTTTGCTAAAGACAAGCTATTTTCTCACGAAAACACACAAAATCAGAAAAAAATGTTCAATGTTCCTTTAGTACCTACGCAATTAGGCTGAAATGAAGATATTTATGCAGAGTTTCAACTATATATTTCTAATTTATCTAAAGACAAGATATTTTAGTGCTAAAACAAAAAAAATCACAAAAAATGTTCAATGTTCCTCTAGTACCTACGCAATTAGGCTTAAATGAAGATATTTATGCAGAGTTTAAACTATCTATGGCTAAGTATGCTAAAGACAAGCAATTTTATTTCGAAAACACACAATATCAGAAAAAATGTTAACAGTTCCTGGTGTAGATCATAAATTAGGCTTAAATGAAGATATTTATGCAGAGTTTCAACTATCTATGGCTAAGTTTGCTAAAGACAATCTATTTTCTTGCGAAAACACAAACAAAATCAGAAAAAATGTTCAATGTTCCTTTAGTACCTACGCAATTAGACTAAAAATGAAGATATTTATGCAGAGTTTCAACTAGCTATGGCTAAGTTTGCTAAAGACAAGCTATGTTCTTGCGAAAACATACAAAATCAGAAAAAATGTTCAGTGTTCCTTTAGTACATACACAATTAGGCTAAAAATGAAGATATTTATGCACAGTTTCAACTAGCTATGGCTAAGTTTGCTAAAGACAAGCTATTTTCTTACAAAAACACAAACAAAATCAGAAGTAAAATGTTCAGTGTTCATCTATTACCTACACAATTAGGCTAAAAATTAAGATATTTATGTAAAGTTTCAACTAACTATGGCTAAGTTTTCTAAAGACAAGCTTTTTTCTTGCAAAAACACACAAAATCAGAAAAAATTCTCAATATTCTTCTAGTACCTACGCCTCTAGACTAAAAATTAAGATATTTAAACACCGTTTCAACTAGCTATGACTAAGTTTGCTAAAGACAAGCTATTTTCTTGCGAAAACACAAACAAAATCAGAAAAAATGGTCAATGTTCATTTAGTACCTACGCAATTAGACTAAAAATTAAGGTATTTATGCAGAGTTTCAAATAGCTATGGCTAAGTTCTGTAAAGACATGCAATTTTCTCACAAAAACACAAAAAATCAGAAAAAAATGTTCAATGTTCCTCTAGTACCTACGCAATTAGGCTGAAATGAAGATATTTATGCAGAGTTTCAACTATCTATGGTTAAGTTTGCTAAAGACAAGCTATTTTCTTGCGAAAACACACAAAATCAGAAAAAATGTTCAATGTTCCTTTAGTACCTACGCACCTAGGCTGAAATGAAGATATTTATGCATAGTTTCAACTATCTATGGCTAATTTTTCTAAAGACAAGCTATTTTCTTGCGAAAACACACAAAATCACAAAAAATGTTCAATGTTCCTATAGCACCTACACAATTGGGCTTAAATGAAGATATTTATGCAGAGTTTCAACGAGCTATGGTTAATTTTTCTAAAGACAAGATATTTTCTTGCGAAAACACAAACAAAATCATACAAAATTTTCTGTGTTCCTTAAGTACATATGCAATTAGACTAAAATGAAGATATTTATGCAGAGTTTCAACTAGCTATGGCTAAGTTTGCTAAAGACAAGCTATTTTCTTGCGAAAACATACAAAATCAGAAAAAATGTTCAGTGTTCCTTTAGTACATAAACAATTAGGCTAAAAATGAAGATATTTATGCACAGTTTAAGTTTTCTAAAGACAAGCTATTTTCTTGTGAAAACACACAAAATCATAAAAAATGTTCAATGTTCCTTTAGTACCTACGTAATTAGGCTGAAATGAAGATATTTATGCAGAGTTTCAACTATCTATGGCTAAGTTTGCTAAAGACAAGCTATTTTCTCACGAAAACACACAAAATCGGAACAAATGTTCAATGTTCCTTTAGTACCTACGCAATTAGGCTTAAATGAAGATATTTATGCAGAGTTTCAACTAACTATGGCTAAGTTTGCTAAAGACAAGCTATTTTCTTGCGAAAACACAAACAAAATCAGAAAAAATGTTCAATGTTCCTTTAGTACCTACGCAAATAGGATAAAAATGAAGATATTTATGCAGAGTTTCAATTAGCTATGGCTAAGTTTGCTAAAGACAAGCTATTTTCTTGCTAAAACACACAAAATCAGAAAAAATGTTCAATGTTCCTTTAGTACCTACGCAATTAGGATAAAAATGAAGATATTTATGCACTGCTTCAACTAGCTATGGCTAAGTTTGCTAAAGACAAGCTATTTTCTTACGAAAACACACAAAATCAGAAAAAATATTGTTAGGTTAGGTTAAGTTAGATTATGTTAGGTTAGCCTATGTACGTGCACATATAGGTTAGGTTAGGTTGGATTAAGTTAGGTTCGGTTAAGTTAGGTTAGGTTAGATTAAGTTTGGTTAGGTTAAGTTAGGTTGGGCTAGGTTAGCCTACGTACGCGCGCGTACGCAGGCTAACCTAGCCTAACCTAACTTAACCTAACCTAACTTAATCTAACCTAACCTAACCTAACTTAACCTAACCTAACTTAATCCAACCTAACCTAACCTATCTGTGCGCGTACATAGGCTAACCTAACTTAATCTAACCTAACCTAACCTAACAATATTTTTTCTGATTTTGTGTGTTTTCGCAAGAAAATAGCTTGTCTTTAGCAAACTTAGCCATAGCTAGTTGAAACAGTGCATAAATATCTTCATTTTTAGCCTAATTGCGTAGGTAGTAAAGGAACATTGAACATTTTTTCTGATTTTGTGTGTTTTCGCAAGAAAATAGCTTGTCTTTAGCAAACTTAGCAATAGCTAGTTGAAACTCTGCATAAATATCTTCATTTTTAGCCTAATTGCGTGGGTACTGAAGGAACATTGAACATTTTTTCTGATTTTGTTTGTGTTTTCGCAAGAAAATAGCATGTCTTTAGCAAACTTATCCATAGCTAGTTGAAACTCTGCATAAATATCTTTATTTAAGCCTAATTGCGTAGGTACTAAAGGAATATTGAACATTTTTTCTGATTTTGTGTGTTTTCGATAGAAAATAGCTTGTCTTTAGCAAACTTAGCCATAGATAGTTGAAACTCTGCATAAATCTCTTCATTTAAGCCTAATTTCTTAGGTACTAAAAGAACATTGAACATTTTTTCTGATTGTGTGTGTTTTCGCAAGAAAATAGCTTGTCTTTAGCAAACTTAGCCATAGCTAGTTGAAACTGTGCATAAATATATTCAATTTTAGTCTAATTGTGTATGTACTAAAGGAACAATGAAAATTTTTTCTGATTTTGTGTGTTTTCGCAAGAAAATAGCTTGTCTTTAGCAAACTTAGCCATAGATAGTTGAAACTATGCATAAATATCTTAATTTTTTGTCTAATTGCGTAGGTACTAAAGGAACATTGAAAATTTTTTCTGATTTTTTTTGTGTTTTCGCAAGAAAATAGCTTGTCTTTAGCAAACTTAGCCATAGCTAGTTGAAACTATGCATAAATATCTTCATTTAAGCCTAATTGCGTAGGTACTAAATGAACATTTAACATTTTTTCTTATTTTGTGTGTTTTCGCAAGAAAATATCTAGTATTTATCAAACTAAGCAATAGATAGATGAAACTCTGCATAAATATCTTCATATCAGCCTAATTGCGTAGGTACTAGAGGAACATTGAACATTTTTTCTGATTTTGTGTGTTTTCGCAAGAAAATAGCTTGTCTTTAGCAAACTTAGCCATAGATAGTTCAAACTCTGCATGAATATATTCATTTCAGCCTAAGTGCATATGTACTAGAGGAACATTGAAAATTTTTTTGTGATTTTTTGTGTTTTCGTGAGAAAATAGCTTGTCTTTAGCAAACTTAGCCATAGCTAGTTGAAACTCTGCATAAATAACTTCATTTTTAGTCTAATTGCGTAGGTACTAAAGGAACATTGAAAATATTTTCTGATTTTGTTTGTGTTTTCGCGAGAAAATAGCTTGTCTTTAGCAAACTTAGTCATAGCTAGTTGAAACTCTGCATAAATATCTTCATTTTTAGCCTAATTGCGTATGTACTAGATCAATAGTGAAAATTTTTTCTGATTTTGGTTCTTTTCGCAAGAAAATAGCTTGTCTTTCGTAAACTTAGCCTTAGCTATTTGAAACTCTACATAGATATCTTCATTTTTAGTCTAATTGTGTAGGTACTAAAGGAACACTGAACATTTTACTTCTGATTTTGTTTGTGTTTTTGTAAGAAAATAGATTTTCTTTAGCAAAATTAGCCATAGCTAGTTGAAACTCTGCATAAATATCTTCATTTTTAGCCTAATTGTGTATGTACTAAAGGAACACAGAACATTTTTTGTGATTTTGTATGTTTTCGCAAGAAAATAGCTTGTATTTAGCAAACTTAGCCATAGCTAGTTGAAACTCTGCATAAATATCTTCATTTTTAGCCTAATTACTTAGTTACTAAATTATATCTGAAAATTTTTTGTTAGTTTGTTTGTGTTTTCGGAATAAAATATTTTGTCTTTAGTAAACATAAACATAGCTAGTTGAAACTCTTCATAAATATCTTCATTTCAGCCCAGTTGCGTAGGTACTATTGGAACATTGAACATTTTTTCTGATTTTGTGTGTTTTCGCAAAAAAATAGATTGTCTTTAGCAAACTTAGCCATAGTTAGTTGAAACTCTGCATAAATATCTTCATTTCAGTCTAATTGCGTAGTTACTAAAGGAACATAGAACATTTTCTCTGATTTTTTGTGTTTTTTTCTTAAAGGATCTTGACTGGATCAAAATTAGTCATAGATATTTGAAACTCAGCATGCATGTCTTCGTGTCAGACGTAGTGTATAGGACAAAGAGGAACATTGTACCTTTTTTTCTGATGTTGCGTTTTTTCTCTAGAAAAAGCCATTTCTATTTAAAACTCATTCATAGATAGTTGAAACTCTTCATAAATATCTTCATGTTTAGTCTAATTGAGTAGGTAAAAAAGGAACATAGAAAATTTTTTCTTATTTTGTTTGCGTTTTTTAATTAAAATAGCTTGTCTATATCAAAATTCTTCATATCTAATTTAAAATCTGAATAAATATATTAATTTATAGTATATTTTTGTATTTACTAGAGGAACATAGAACATTTTACTTCTGATTTTGTTTGTTTTTGTAAGAAAATAGCTTGTCTTTAGCAAACTTAGCCATAGCTAGTTGAAACTCTGCATAAATATCTTCATTTAAGCCTAATTGCGTAAAACTAAAGCAATATTGAACATTTTTTTGATTTTATGTGTTTTCGCACGAAAATAGCTTGTCTTTAGCAAACTTAGCCATAGCTAGTTGAAACTCTGCATAAATATCTTCATTTTTAGTCTAATTTCGTAGGTACTAAAGGAACATTGAACATTTTTTCTGAGTTTGTGGGTTTTCACAAGAAAATAGCTTTTCTTTAGCAAACTTAGCCATAGCTAGTTGAAACTCTTCATAAATATCTTCATTTTTAGTCTAATTGTGTAGGTACTAAAGGAACATTGAACATTTTTTCTGATTTTGCGTGTTTTCGCAAGAAAATATCTTGTCTTTAGCAAACTTAGTCATAGCTAGTTGAAACTCTGCATAAATATCTTCATTTTTAGTCTAATTGCGTAGGTACTAGAGGAACATTGATAATTTTTTCTGATTTTGTGTGTTTTCACAAGAAAATAGCTTGTCTTTAGCAAACTTAGCCATAGATAGGAGAACTTGAACATTTTGCACTTCTTCGAGAAAACTCTGAATTAAAGTGGAGTTCCTTATCTTCATGTTGAATATTCACAATCAATGTATAACTTTTTCTATCTTCTATGAAAAATTTGGAACAGAACTTTAAATTTTTTATTTCTCTGAGAAAAATCAGAACCAAATTTAAGAAAAATTTTAAATAAAGTGAAACTTTTTATCTTCCGTGAAAATATTCACAAGTATGATATTACTTTTTCTATCTTTCACCGAAAAATTAGAATTGAACTTTAAATTTCTTTATGTCTTTGTGAAATAAAGAACTGAAGTGGAAGATTTTTGTTTTCTCTGGAGAAATTCGAATTGAAGTGTGTTCTTTGGTAAAGTTCAGAAGGGAACTTGAGCTTTTCTTCACTTCGTGGAGAAAATTTGAAATTTGAACTAAAACTTTTTATCTTCCAGGAAAATATTCACAAGTATGCTATTACTTTTACTATCTTCCACCGAAAAATTAGAATTGAACTTTAAATTTCTTTATGTCTTTATGAAATAAAGAACTGAAGTGGAAGATTTTTATTTTCTCTGGAGAAATTCGAATTGAAGTGTGTTCTTTGTTAAAATTCCGAAGAGAACTTGAACTTTTTTATCTTCTGTGAAAAATTTGGAACAGTATTTAAATTTTTCATCTCTTCGAGAGAGATCTGAACTAAAGTGGAAAATTTTTATATTATTTGGAAAAAAATAGAAATGATCAATGACTAATTTCTTTTTCATTGAGAAAATTCAGAAGAGAACTTGAACTTTCCTTGACTTCGTTGTGAAAATTTAAAGTTGAACTAGAACTTTTTATCTTCCGTGAAAATATTCACAAGTATGGTATTACTTTTTCCATCTTCCACCGAAAAATTAGAATTGAACTTTAAATTTCTTTATGTCTTTGTGAAATAATGAAGTGAAGTGGAATATTTTTGTTTTCTCTGGAGAAATTAGAATTGACGTGTGTTCTTTGATAAAATTCAGAAGAGAACTTGAATATTCACGATCAAAGTATAACTTTTCCAATATTCTATGAAAAATTTGGAACAGAACTTTAAATTTTTTTCATCTCTATGTGAAAAGTCGTAACTGAATTTAAGAAAATTTAGACTTAAAGTGAAACTTTTTATCTTCATTGAAAATAATCACTAACATAGTATAACTTTTCCTATTTTCTACAGAAAAATTTAGAACAGAACTTTAAATTTTTTATGTCTTGGTGTACATAAAACTGAAGTGGAAGCTTTTTATTTTCTCTGGAGAGATTAGAATTGAAGTGTGTTTGTTGGTAAAATTCAGAAGAGAACTTGAACTTTTCTATCTTCTATGAAAAATTTGGAATAGTATTTTAATTTTTCATCTCTTCGAGAAAAATCTGAAGTGAAATGGAAAATTTTTATATTATTTTGGGAAAATAGAATTGATCAATAACTTATTTCATTTTCAATGAGAAAATTCAGAATCGAAGTTGAACTTTTCTTCTTCCTAGAAAATATATTGAACAGAACTTTAGATTTTTTCATCTCTTTGAGAAAGGTCGGAACTGAATTTAATAAAATTTAGAATTAAAGTGAAACTTTTTATCATCATGGAACAGAACTTTAAATTTTTCATCTCTTTGAAAAAAATCATAAAGTGAACTTAAGACAATTATAATGAAATTGAAAATTTTTATCTTCACTGAAAAATAATCACAATCGTAGTATAACTTTTCCTATCTTCTAGAGAAAAATTTAGAAATAAACTTTATATTTTTCATCTCTTTGAGAAAAATCAGAACTGAATTTAAGAAAAATTATAAATAGAGTGAAACTTTTGATTTTCATGGAAAACAATCATTGTCATAGTATTACTTTTTCTATCTTCCATCTAAAAATTTAGAATAGAACTTTAAATTTCTTTATTTCATCGGGGAACTTAAAACTGCAGTGGAAGATTTTTATTTTTTCTGGAGAAATTAGAATTGAAGTGTGTTCTATGGTAAAGTTCAGAAGAGAACTTGAACTTTTCTTCACTTCGTTGAGAAAATTTTAAATTGAACTAGAACTTTTTATCTTCCGAGAAAATATTCACAAGTATGATATTACTTTTTATATCTTCAAACGAAAAATTTAGAATTTAACTTTAAATTTTTTTATGTCTTTTGTGAGATAGAGAACTGAAGCGGAAGATTTTTATTTTCTCTGGTGAAATTAGAAATGAATTGCGTTCTTTAGTAAAATTCAGAAGAGAACTTGAACTTTTCTTCCCTTCGTTGAGATAATTTTAAGTTGAACTAGAACTTTTTATCTTCCGGGAAAATATTCACAAGTATGGTATTACTTTTTCTATCTTCCACCTAAAAAATTTAGAATTGAACTTTAAATTTCATTATGTCTTTGTGAAATAAGGAAATTAAGTGGGAGATTTTTATTTTCTCTGTAGAAATTATAATTGAAGTGTGTTCTTTGGTAAAATTCAGTAAAGAACATGAACTTTTCTTCACTTCATTGAGAAAATTTCAAATTGAACTAGAACTTTTTATCTTCTGTGAAAATAATCATAAGTATGGTATTAATTTTTCTATTTCCCACCGAAAAATTTAGAATTGAACTTTAAATTTCTTTATGTCTTTGTGAAATAAGGAACTGAAGTGGAAGATTTCTGTTTTCTCTGGAGAAATTAGAATTGAAGTGTGTTCTTTGGTAAAGTTCAGAAGAGAACTTGAACTATTCTTAACTTCGTTGAGAAAATTTTAAATTGAACTAGAACTTTTTATCTTCCGTGAAAATATTCACTAGTATGGTATTACTTTTTCTATCTTCCACCGAAAAATTAGAATTGAACTTTAAATTTCTTTATGTCTTTGTGAAATAAAGAACTGAAGTGGAAGATTTTTGTTTTCTCTGGAGAAATTAGAATTGAAGTGTGTTCTTTGGTAAAGTTCAGAAGAGAACTTTAACTTTTCTTCACTTCGTTGAGAAAATTTTAAATTGAACTAGAACTTTGGGGGCGCCGGGGGCTCTTTGGGAGCCAGGGGGGGACGTTTGAGGACGGGGGGAGGGCCTTTGGGGCCCCGGGGGGCGCCTTTGGGAGTCTGGGGGACACTTGAGGACCGATTGGTCCTTTGGGAGCCGGTTGGCCCTTTGGGGGGTCGGGGGAGGGCCTTTGGGGTCCGGGGGGACAGTTGGGGGCCTGGAGGACCTTTGAGGACCGGGGGGAGGGCCTTTGGGACCCCGTTGGTCCTTTGGGGGTCCGAGGGCCCTTTGGGAGGCCCGGGGGTGCCCTGTGGGGATCCGGGGGCCCTTTGAGGACCAGAGGAGGGCCTTTGAGGGTCTGAGGCGGGCGTTTGGGGGGGCGGGGGCTCTATGGGAGCTTGGTGGGCCTTTGAGTACCGGGGGCTTCCTTCGGGGTTGGGGTGGGGATCGGAACCCTTTGGGGTTGGGGTAGAGGACCTCACAACACTGTTCAAATGGAACTTGTGTATTATAACGACCACAGAGTTTCACCCTCAAATTCTCTTCTAAAACCTTTCCTAAAATCTTCTTTCAAAATGTCTCTAACTGTTTCGCCGAAATAATCCCATCAAATATCTAAAACCGTTTCGCCCAAATAATCCCTAAACGTAGTTTCAGCGTGTTCCTTTTGTTTGGCATCTCTGCGCTAACACATTTCAAATTTCTAGGAAACCCTTTCCTGCGTTAATCTCTTCATCTCATAAATTTTCCTAGCTAAACTATTAGGGTTTCGTTAGAATATCAATTTATCTCTTCGACTTAAAGCTCCGTGAAGCCGTATTTAAAAATAGAATTTCTATCTCTTTAGACTCCCGCATAATTCCAAGATAACAAGTGATGTCAATTATAATTCCTGACACTAAAGATCAATGAAGCCCTATTTAAAAATAGAATATTAATTTTTCTCTCTGACCTAAAGAACGTTTATCCATCAGACCTAAGATTAAAGAAGCCTTAATGTTTCTTAATCCCCCCCTTCGTCAATTATAATTCCTGACACTAAAGATCAATGAAGCCCTATTTAAAAATAGAATATTAATTTTTCTCTCTGACCTAAAGAACGTTTATCCCTCAGACCTAAGATTAAAGAAGCCTTAATGTTTCTTAATTCTCCCCTTCGTCAATAATAATTCCAGACACTAAAGATCAATGAAGCCCTATTTAAAAATAGAATATTAATTTTTCTCTCTGACCTAAAGAACGTTTATCCCTCAGACCTAAGATTAAAGAAGCCTTAATGTTTCTTAATTCTCCCCTTCGTGAATCAATAATTTCCCCTAGCGATTATGTAAATCAATTTCTCAGGTTAAGCTAACCAAACAACAATGAAGCCATGTTTGTTTCTTAAGGTCATTGAGCGATTACGTTATCTTTCTCCCTAGGGACTCTATGACCATATTGTTTCATAATTCCCCACGCTCGTGAATCAATAATTCTCCCATTGATTATGTAAATCACTCCTCATGTCATTACACGTGGCCAAACAACAACAACAACAGATCGATTGACCTTGACCACCATTAGACTCGATCGATAATCCTTGAATAAATTATGTCCCGTCAGCATTAAACTAAATTGTAGATGGCAGCACATGTGTTCTCGTGGGGCTGGTACCCCCTCCTCTACTCCCTAGTCAATACCTAGCCCTTTTCACTAAAGTTTTTTTTAGTACTTTCAAAAGAGCTATCCATTCTAATTAACCGTGCTTAGTGATTCAGGGGTTTGTGATTCGAACAAAACTCGAACTTTAGCATTAAGAGCGAGGTATTGACTAGGGGGCAAACTCCCTAATATACGTAATAAAAACATACGAATATAGAAGTTCGTTACGTAGGTTAATTCGTAAGTTATGTTAGAACAAAATTTTTAGAAATCCATTCAGCCAAAAAAAGTAAAATTAATATGCAAATATCGTTTTAATTATTCATGTACGGTGAGCCAAAATCAAAGCTGCATTAGTTCAAAAACGTTCAGAAATTAAATTAAAAAAAATAAGTTTTTTTGACTGAAAGTAAGGAGCGACATTAAAACTTGGAACGAACAGAAATTATTCACTATATGAAAGGGGCTTTCCCCTCCTCAACGCCTGGCTCTTTACGCTAATTTTTTTTTTGGTTCCTGAATTGAAAATATTTTTCAGTAAACGCAGCAGTAAGATTACACACCACTTGATCTCCGGAAGGGTTGCACGCACTCGTGGAAAAATACTTCTATGGTGAGATTAAATAAAAAAGACAAGTTTTTTTTTAACTGAATGTAAGGAACGACGTTAAAACTTAAAATTAACAGAAATTATTCCGTATGTGAAGGGGGCTGTCCCCTCCTCAACGCCTCGCTCTTTACGCTAAAGTTTTTTTATTTTTTAAAAAAATAGAGTTTTGAGAAAGTCAAAATTTATCGTAAAGAGCGAGGCGTTGAGGAGGGGACAGCCCCCATCAAATACGGAAAAATTTATGTTCGTTTTAAGTTTTAACGTCGTTTCTTACTTTCAGTTAAAAAAAACTTGTTTTTTTTATTTAATTTTTGAAAGTTTTTGAATTAATGCAGGTTTTGATTTTTGCTCAACGTACATGAATAATTAAAACAAAATTTGCATATTAATTTTACTTTTATTTGGTTAAATGGCTTCCTCGAAACTTGTTTAATTTTATTTATGAACGATTTTATTAGTAATTAATATACGTAGCTTACGAATTAACTTACGTAACGAACTTCTATATTCACAAATTTTTAACACGTATATTAGGGGGTTCGCCCCCAAGTCGATACCTTGCTCTTTAAGCTAAAGTTCGATTTTTTTTTTCCAATTCTTTAAAAATGACCTCTGAATCACAATCAGTTGAAATCAGTTGAAAAACTTGTTTTTTTTTATTTAATTTCTGATCTTTTTCTTTAATAATGCTGGGAAGTCCGGCGCCCCCTTCATAGCAATGTCCCTTCCCCCATGAAAACTTCCTTCATGGAAAGATCCTCCCATATAACCCCCGAAACACCCCCCCTACCTACCAGAAAAAATCCCCCCTGAAAACGTATGTATACTTCCCAATATCCAACACTATATGTTAACATTGAGTAAAGTTCATAACTTTTAGCCCTCCCCCCGGGGACTTCGGGGCATTAAGGCATCCTAAAAGACATTTTTATCATATTTCCGACTATGCTAAACATTATGGCTATCTCAAAATTTTGATCGGGAGACTTTGGGAAAAACATGAGCGTGGGAGGGGGGCTAGTTGCCCTCCATTTTTTAGGTCACTTAAAAAAGGCACTAGAACTTTTAATTTCCGTTCCAGTGAGCCCTCTCACGATATTCTAGGACCACTGGGTCGATAAGATCACCGCTGGGGAAAAAAAATAAATAAACAGCATCCGTGATCTTTCTTCTAGCAAAAAATGCAAAATTCCACATTTTTTTAGATAGGTGCTTCAAAACTCTACAGTAGGGTTCTCTGATACGCTGAATATGATGTTGTGATTTTCATTAAGGTTCTATAGCTTTTAGGTAGTCTTTCCCCCTTTTTTCTAAAATCAGCCAAATTTTCTCAGGCGCGTAACTTTTGATGGTTAAGACTAAACTTTTGATGGGTAAGACTAACTTTTGATGGGTAAGACAAAGAAAAGTAAAAAAAAAAACATTTGGATTAGTGCCTTTTTAAATGTCGAAAGTGATTTGAGGGCAACTAGCCCCCCCCCCATGCCCATCATTCCCCCAAACACATCCAATCAAAATTTTGATATAGCCATTTTGTTCAGCGTAGTTGATTTCCAGATAGAAAATATGTTTTTGAGAATGTCACTCCCCCACAACCCTCAGGGCAAGGGTTTTAAATTATGCCCTGGGGGCATACAAGAACGATGTTGGCACAATATATTTTTTTCCTTTAGACCAGGGCACTATTCGTATCGAAGAAGTTGTCGTAGGAACTTCAAAAAGGGCTCATTCAATTGGAAATCGGAGTGGCTTGTGCCCTTTTTAATTGTTGAAAGTGAATGGAAGGCAACTAACACCCCTTCCACGCCCACCGTTTCCCGAAACACATTTAATCAACATTTTGAGATAGCCATTTTTTTCAGCGTAGTTGATTTCCAGATAGAAATTGTGTTTTTGAGGAGAACACTCCCTCAACAGCCCTCAGGGCAAGGGTTGTAAGTTATGCCCAGGGGGTATATAAGTTTTTTTTTAGAAAGCGTTGTCGTAGAAACTTCGAGAAGGATTCATTCAATTGGAAATTCAAAAGGCTAGTACCCTTTTTAACAGTCGAAAGTGATTGAAGGGCAACTAACCCCCCTATCACGCCCACCATTTCCCTAAACACATCCTATCGAAATTTTGAGACAGCCACTTATTTGAATGTAATTGAAAGTTCTGGAAATTAGGTGCTTGAGGATGACAACGCCTCCACAAAACTAATGGCAGTGGTTGTAAGTTTCGCTATTGGAACATATAAGGTTTTAATTTAAAGCTTTGTCGTAGAAACTTCAAAAAGGGGGCATTTGATTGGAAATACAAATGGCTAGTGCACTTTTTAATAGTCAAAAGTTATTAGAAGGCAACAATCAGGCTTGACATTTTTATAGTAAAGATTGCTCTGGGTATAATGTATTATTTTGTTGTTGTTGTTTAGACCAGGGCATTTCGTATCGAAGGAGATGTCGTGGGAACTTCGAAAAGGGCTTATTCAATTGAAAATAGAAAGGGATGATGCCCTTTTTAATAGTCGAAAGTGATATGAGGGAAAGTAATCCCCCTCTCATGCCCTCCCTCTCATTTGCCTTTATGTTTAAAAACTAAATGTTGACATAAGATTAAATCAAAAAGCACTGTGTTAATGCTAATTCCCAATAAGGTATCTCAGCAGCATCCCAAGAACGACTGAGGGTATTATGTTCAAACTTTTGGGGCTGCTTCTGCTCTTAAAATTTAACCAAATCAAAATAGTGTAAGTGTATCCAAGCTATCAAAGAAAGTAAACAGTTTTTTTTGCGAATGGTATCAAGTTTTCCATTTCAGGTCAACTAGAGGAGGTATGAAACTTGATTAAACACTACTATTGCACTACTATTTGTGTCCAGATTTTTAAAAGGGTGTATGTTGTTAAAAATTTCCGAAAATTTTTCTCCAGCACACAAATAGTAGGCCAAACTATAAATTCTTTTAAAAAAACGAAAAGATTTAAAGTATTATTTTCTTTTCCCCTGACAACACTAAGTCAATATAAAACGAACAAAAATTAATTAGAAAAACTTTTTCCACAAAATGATTTTTCAAAGAAAAGTAAAGAACTCCATTAAACCAAAAATGAGCAAAAATAAAGTCAAATAATCTACCAAGCGTGAAACTACCACAAATCAGCATCGATAAATAAATGAAATCCAAAACGAAAGAAATTACAATAAATAACCGAGTCAAACCCAAAACGAGCAGAAATTAACATAAGATGGGCGCAAAACCCCTATGCCTTCCCAAGGCCAGAACATAATTTGCACTTTACTAAAAAAAAAATACAAATTAATGTGCATTGTCAGTTTAATATATATATACTGCTATTTAGTAATCAAAATGTTAATATTATTTGATTTATTAAAGTTATAAAAGTAAAAACATTTATATTTTTTTTCAGTAAAGTGCAAATTATTTTTAAAACGTTCGGTCTTTACTAAGAACAAACATCAGTTGGAAACTTAGAACCTGTAGTATCAAACCAAAGCAAGTATTTTACTTCTTTCAAGAAGCTTTCCTTACTTAAATTGCTTAAAAAAGCATTAAATAGTACTTAATGTTCAGAAAAATGTTCAAAGACATTTTTCATTTGTCTAAAAAACCCTTTAAGACGTAAGCAAATACTTTGACAACACTCAACACGATAAACCAATTGTATAGGTGACTATCAAAGAAAGGCAGTAACTGGTCATTATTCTTTTGGATGCCTATTGTTATTCTGTTTGTTTTTTCTATGACATTTTTCAATGTCATTTTGTGCCCCTCTTTTCTCCCTTAAATACGCAAATAGGCCTATCCTTTAAGAAATTGAATAGAAAAAACAAGTTTTTTCTACTGAAAGTAAGGAGCAATATTATAGCTTAAAATGAAACAGCAATTATTACGTAAACGAGGAGGGTTGCCCCCTTCTCAACACCTCGCTCTTCACGCTAAAGTTTTCCGACATTTAAAAAAAAGTTACTTCTACTTCTAATTAAACGACCTTTGTGTTTCAGGAGTCGTTTTTAAGGAATTGGGACAAAATTTAAACTTTAGCGCTTTAAGTTTTATATTGCTCCTTACTTTCAGTTTAAAAAAAAAATTGTTTTTATTATTTGATTTCTTATCGTTTTTTTAATAACGCCAGGAAATCTGGCTCCCCCTCCAAGGAAAAATCCCCCTCCACACAGAAATATCCTCTGGCTAATTCAATCTTGCTGAAAATTTACCCCCAACAATTACCCTTAACACCTCCACGCGTAAAATTGAGTCAGTAAGAAGAAAGCAAGACATTTAAAGAAATTGCATACAGGATTTCTGGCAAATTCCCCCACTATACAATTTACCCTTAAAATTTTACCCCCTGGAAAATTCCCTGTCGATGGAAAATTCTCCCCGTGCAAAGTTCCCCCAGAAAAAAGTTGTCTTCCCATCCCCATCCGAAAAATAGATGCATACTTCCCAAAATACTAATACTATACAAACTACTACACGTAAACAATAGGCAAATCTTATAACATAAAGATGTTTCCCCAGGAGCTGTGGGGGGTCAAGTTATCTCTAAGGACATAGCTATTAAGTCTTTCAACTATGCTGAACAAAATACCAATCACATAATTTTGATCGGACGATTTTTTACCGATCGGACGATCGGACAAATTTTGATGGGAAAATGGCATGGGAGGGGCCTATTTGCCCTCCAACTTTTTTTTTACTGAAAAAAGGATTAGAACCTTTATTTCCTTTAGAATGAGCCCTATCCCAATATTCTATACCCACTGGGTCAATACAATCACCCCTGGAAAAAAAATAAGATAAAATGAAACTGAACACGCATCTGTGATCTTCCTTGTGGCAACAAATACAAAATTCCACATTTTTGCAGATAGGAACTTGAAACCTCTAAGGTAGTGTTCTCTGATACACTGAACCTGATGGTGTGGTTTTCATTAAGGTTCTATGAATTTTAGGGTATCTTTCCTTTTTTTTAAATCCGACAAATTTTCTCAGGCTCGTAACCTTTGATGGGTATAACTAAACTTAATAAAATTTATATATTTAAAATCAGCACAAAAATCCAATTCTTTTGATATATCTTATGGTATCAGAATTCCATTTTTTATAGTTCAAAATTCAAGATTCAACAACTTTACTAAAACTGATTCATGCCGGCTTTACGACCGATTACAAATAAAGCACATATATGCTTGAAAAACACAACCAGTACACATTTACTAAATTATAAAACTAACCAAATCATCACTGAAATAAACACAAATAAAGAACAATACAAAAAAGAGATAAAAATGATAATTACTGACTAATAAATTATGAGAAAAAAAATAATAAAAAGAACAATAAATAAATAATAAAAAAATAATGTAATAATACGAATATATTAATAACAGAACAAAAAAAATTACTTAATTTGTCCTCTCCCGTGTTCCAGCCCCACACTCACCAACCGCCCGCAAGGAGATGCTTCTTTGACCGGTTTTTAAATTGCGGGACACTTTCCGCTTCCCGAATTGAGTCTGGAAAAGTATTCCAGACCACCGGAGCCGAGTGCCTTGCCACATGGCTAGAACGCACCGTACTTCTTGGCTCACTTACTAGGTGTCCAGCATTTCTCGTAGCATATCCATGATAAAATGAGTTAAAACGAAAAAAATTACTAAAAACATCAGGCGCTAAACAATTCGAACTCTTAAAAAAAAAAATACCAATCTGAAAATCTATAATATCACATAAATTAAAAATCCTATTTTATATAAAAATCAACTCTGTGCTTAAAACTTCTGTATCATACTGACCAATTAATCTCACTGCTTTATTTTGCTGAATCTGCACTCGTTTAAAATTGCACGTAAAATTACTAGCCCAAATCATACATCCCTAATTTATATACGGCGCAATCAAAGAATGGTATAAGAAAACTAAAATATGAGAAGCTAAAAAATGTTGAAAACGTCTTAAAATCCCAAGGCCACGGGCTACCTTACACGCAACTACATCACCATGTCTTCTCCAGCTGAGGTTCTGATCGAGAATGAATCCTAGGTAACGCACTTCCTCAACCTGCTTTAGTACATTACCATTTATTGATATTTCACTGGGAATATTTGGGGATACACCAGTCCGACTAAACAGAATATATTTACTCTTTGCCGCGTTAATGCTAAGTAAGCTAATGCTTGAAAAGTCACTCAACCCTTGCAGAGCTCTGTTTGCTTTCTGGACCAATTCTTCAAGAGTCTTCGCTGCCACAACAAGTGCTGTATCGTTGGCGAAAGATGTCTTAGACGCACCAGGAATATAGAACCGCATACTGTCAACATACTCTAAATACAACAGGGGTCCTAAGACGGAACCCTGTGTTACTCCACAAGAAACAGGAGAAAACTTAGGGAATATCCCCCCAGGATTCATCCACATTGACTTATCATTTGAATATAACCTGAGACAGTCTGACCATATCACGATTACATCTATAGTTTTTGACATATCCAATAAAATACTAAAATCAACTGTCTAGAAGACCTTTTTAAAATCTATAAAAATACTAATACAATATTCACCCTTTTCCAAAGCTAAATTAATATTTTCTAAAAGATGTTGTACAGCATACGAAGTCCAATGGTCCTTCCGGAATCCAAACTGCCCATCATACAATGCATGCAGGCTCGTGAGGTGATCATAAAGTCTTCCATGGATGACTTTTTCATATACTTTCGAAAACACTGGCAAAATAGAAATAGGCCTCCAGTTTGATATATCCATTTGAGTGCCACCTTTGAAGAGAGGGAGAATCTTCGCTGTTTTCAATAGTTTTGGAAATACTCCCTTCTCCATTGATAAATTTATTAGGCGCACTAGCACAGGAAGAATGTACACCAGAATTGATCGAATAGTCTTCAGGTTAACACCATCTAACCCGGCACTGTTGGATCCAATCGACCTGACGTTCTTTGTTAATTCATATGAGTCACAGGGACGAAATTCCATTTCCGTTCCCTCGCCCCTCCCATCAGCACACGAGTTGCTACCAACAAGAGCTTGGGAATTTCTAGTTTCCGCTTGTATCTTTGTTCCAATGTTACTAAAATAATCACCAAACTTCTCACACAGCTCTTGTCTATCCTCTACAACCACTCCTTTGATTTCAATTTGAGGGTCTTGAGTTCTCCGACGCCCGCTAACCAGTTCATTGATAACTTTCCAAGTTATTTTCAGATCTGCTTTATTTTCCTCAAAAAGTGCCGAGTAATATTGTTTCTTTTTTTTTTCCTTTTCAGTGAGCTCGCCATATTACGAAGCTGTTTAAAACGAGAATTATCCTCCTCCTTTGAAAATCTCAGACAATTCCAAAACGCACTGTCACGCTGTTCAGATAAGTCATCTAGCTCTTCATCAGCCTATGATTTTCACGCTATATTGGGTTTCTGTCTGAGTTTCTTTACCGGACAAGTTTTGTAATATGCAGTAGTTATGGTGCTACTAAATTGTTCAAAAGCATCACAGGGGTCATTCTGGTTAAATACAGATTCAAAACATGTTGCACTTATTTCCTCTTTAAACTTCCGAATGTTTTCAGGCTTAATCTCTTGAATAATTTTTTTTTTTGCTTTTTTTAGCCTGGAACTTTTAAATCAGAATTAAATACCACCGGGAAATTATCAAGTATCGAGTTCACAGAAGTACTAAAAAACACATTTCTGATATACTTTTAAGAGATAAACATTTTTTCAATCAGGGTAGCAGACCGATCCGTGATCCTAGCAGGAATTTTAACAGGGGGAAAAAGATCATCAGAAACCATAAAATTTAAAAAGTCTAAATTAAAAATACCTGTAGATAAAAGATCAAAATTAAAATCACCCATACATGCTAACTCTTGCTGCGACTTCTGAGCTATCATTAGAAGACTTTGGAAACCTTCTGTGAATTCCTCATACGACGCACTTGGAGGTTTATAAACTACTGATAGGATAATTTTTCTCACACCAAGCCTCATACCCATCTCAATTTCAATAGAAAGTGTTTCTACCTTATCTTCTCTCCAGACATCAAGATCCTTCCTTGGTTCCAATTAAGTGAATCACTTACTGCTTAACCTAGTCCATTATTGTTAGTTCACACTTTACTCCTTATGGTAAGCTGGAAGTTCCGATAATTAAAAGACGAGTGAGGACCAACATTACTCGAAAATACTTTACAAAGGGCCTCGACATTGGAGATTGCTACATTTCAAAAGAAAATCAAATATCTCATCATACGGAGAAGTAAGGTGGCAGTTCCACGAACACGCATTAAAACCAGCATTTTGCATAATTCCAAAATAAGAAGAATCAAAATATTTACTAAACTGCTGAAGTCGATAACTCACTGTAGACTCTTCATTCGCCAAATCCGAAAGTAAATAACTATCAATATAAAACGGGCAGCTTTCCAAATGGCTGAGCCTTAATGGGGAATCGATTGATACATCACACATATTTATACATAATAAGCACTTTAATAACTTACATTAAGAAAAAAAAAAAATAAAAATAAAATAGAAAATAAAAGACAAAAAAGGCGCAGCTGAGCTCTCGGAACAGGTAAATAATAATAAATGAAAAGAGAACAAAACATTGACAAACAATAAACCAAAACTACAAAATCACCGCAAGCAACTAAAAGCAATCCGCCAGTGACTGAATCCTGGGAGCAATGGTGTTTGTGGGTAGTTTTGCAAGAATTAGCCCACAATCAGACCAGCCATTTCGCACTCCAAAACTATCCCTTGCCGTATTCAAAATGTCACGACGGCGTTTCGTTAGGGCCTCAGACCCGAAAAGGCCCGACTTGGCAAGCTTAATTTTGGTCTTGAAAAGTTTTCTTACTCATTCACGGCTTCTCAATTTTATAAGCATTTGCGCAACGTATCTTTGGCCTAGTGCATTAGAATTATTTAAATGGTAGTAGTATATACTCTGAATGCCATTTTGCGAAAAACTAGTGACTCCCATTTTCTGTGTTATGATAG
>NC_142804.1:3311675-3401675 GCF_049724085.1 Artemia sp. Qi Xiang Cuo
GATCTCCGTCCTGCACTGGTATCCGGGATCATTGCTTTTCCTGAGGCGAAAAAAATTTCAATGATTTAAAGAACATGAAAATTGGAACTTGGAATGTTACGACATTAAAAAATGACTATCGTATCGACATTTTGACTGACGAATTCAGACGATTCGAACTAGATCTATTAGGAGTTTCAGAAACTCATATCCCAGGGGTAGGAAGCATGAAAATAGGTGATATAGAATTTGTTTACTCAGGCAGGAAGGATGGGTTACATAGACAGGGAGTAGGGCTCTTGATGAATAAGGAAGCTGCTAAGTCTTATTTAGGCTGGGAAGGTATTAATAATAGAATACTAATTGTTCATTTTATGACTAGTAAGTTCAAGGTATCAGTTATAGTAGTATACGCCCCTGTAGAACCGACTGATGGAGATACTAGTGACTCAGATGAATTCTACTTACAGTTACAGGATCAAATAGACAAGGTCCCACGTAGAAATATGATGTTATTGCTGGGAGATTTTAACGCCCAGGTTGGTAGAAATAAGGATAGATGGTATCCCAGCTTAGGTAAATTTGGTGTAGGAAAAGAAAACAGTAATGGATACAGACTTTTGCAATTTTGTAGGTATAACAATCTAGTTATAACCAATACGGTGTTTGGTCATAAAATGGCTCATAAGCTAACATGGTATTCACGTGATGGTAAGACAGCAAACCTTATTGATTATGTTATAGTAAATCGAAGACTGGTAGGATCAATACAAGATACTAGGGTATATAGGAGTGCTGTTATTGATGTTAAAAGTCAAGATCACCATCTAGTAGTGTCAAGGGTTAATTTAAAGCTGAAATATCGGAAGGGTAATTACCTCCCGGGAAGTTATGATGTTAGTAGACTCCAGGATGAGAATTTGAGAGAAACTTTCCAGGAACAGTTGAATACTAAACTTGAGAGTTTAAAATTTTATAATGTGGAAGATGGTTGGAATAATTTTAGAAAAATAATTTGTGAAGTTGCTGAAGGTGTATTAGGGAAGAAAGCTAGAACTGCAGCTAAGAATATTAGTGAAAAAGCTTTAAGTTTAATAGAAAGGAGAAAGGACTTGTACAAGAATTATCTGAGTGATAGATCACATGAAAACAAAAGAAATGTAAAGAAAGTGGTAAAAGCATTGAAATATGAACTAAGGAGGTGTGAAGTGGAGGCCATGGATAAAATTGCCGAGGATTTAGAAGATGCAGCTAGACGGCATAATAGTAAAATATTGTACTGGCACGTTAACAAATTGAGAGGTAGTAGTCAATCCGGACTTGTCCCAGTCCGGATTGGACTGGGACATCTTCCGGACTTGTCTCATCTTCCGGACTTGTCCCAGTCCGGAAGATAGGAATGGGGTGGCAATTAGCGATAAGACAAAAGCTAAAGCGAGATGGGCCGAACATTTTGAGAATTTGCTTAACCGAGATAGAGTTGCAGGAAAAAATATAGAGGAAAATGAAAAAGTTTGTGATATCTTGGATGTGAAGGAAGATTTGTTATGTGAGAATGAATTAGAAACAGTACTAAAAGGATTAAAGAACAATAAGGCTCCAGGTGCTGATAGGGTAGTAAATGAGTTTCTTAAATATGGTGGCTCTGATGTTAGAAATAAGTTATTTGAGATTATGAATATGATTTGTGAAAAAGGGGAAGGACCTAATGATTTTATGAAAACCTTAATTAAGCCACTTTATAAGAAAGGTGATAAAAGTGAGTGTGGTAATTATCGAGGCATTAGTCTGGTCTCTGTAGGTAGCAAATTGCTTAGTAATATGATACTTTTTAGACTGAGAGATGCCGTAGACAAAGTTTTGAGAGAAGAGCAGTGCGGTTTTAGAAAAGGTAGAGGATGTGTTGACCAAATTTTCACTCTTAGGTTAATAATTGAGAAGTGCCTAAGTTTTCAAACACCTTTGGTCCTGAGTTTTATAGATTATGAGCAAGCGTTAGATTCTGTTGATAGAAGAGCTTTAGCAAATGCTTTATCCTTGTATGGTATACAAGACAAATACATTAAAGTGATAAGTGCTATGTACGAGAATAACACTGCTGCGGTTAAAGTAGGAAATGAGGTTACCAGCTGGTTTTGTATTGAATCAGGAGTTAAGCAGGGTTGTGTTCTATCCCCCTTTATATGGATTATTTTGATGGACTTTGTTTTAAGGAGCACAGGAAAGGCAATGGGAGACCACGGAATCAAATGGGAAGGAAAAAGTCTCCCAGACTTGGATTATGCTGATGATTTAAGCATCCTAGATGAGAGTGTGAGCAAAATGAATGAAGCTTTAGAGGTTTTGCGAGTTCAGGGTGCTAGTATTGGTTTGAAAATTAATGTTAGGAAGACCAAGTCACTAAGGCTAGGAATAAGTGAAGATGAAAACGTGACGTTGGGTAATGAAAAGATTGATCAGGTGGGCAGTTTCACTTACCTTGGTAGTATTATTAGTAAAGATGGTGGGAGCAGTGAAGATGTTAAAAATAGAATAGCCAAGGCTCAGGGTGTTTTTTCACAGTTAAAAAAAGTCTGGAAGAATAGGAAGATAAGTTTGCAAACCAAGATTAGAATATTAGAAGCTACAGCAATGACAGTGGTCAAATGTGGCTCTGAATCATGGACGCTCCGAAAAGCGGATGAAGATTTGCTAGATGTTTTCCAGAGAAATTGCTTAAGGATTGTTCTGGGTACCCGGCTGACAGACCATATTTCAAACAATAGGCTATACGAAAAATGTGGTTTAATACCGCTTTCTAGGTCTATAATGAAAGAAAGGTTGAGGTGGTTAGGGCATGTTGTTCGGATGAAGGATGACAGAGTGCCGAAGATTGTTCTTTTCGGCCAGCCATCTGGGGCTAAACGGAAGGCAGGTCGTCCCCGTCTGGGTTGGGAGGACGTCATAAAGAAAGATTTAAAGGAAATGGGAACTTCGTGGGCGGGTGTAAAAAGGGAGGCTTTGAATAGAGTGGAGTGGAGGAGGAGCGTGCGTAGCTGTGTTGGCCTCAGGCGGCTTGGTGCTGCGATGAGTTGTTAGTAGTAGTAGTAGTATATCACATATCTTGCATATACTTCATCCCATTCCAGACAAAGCCGTGATCCTCTCGTGATTTCCACCGCAATGTTTGGTGCTCTTGTATTATTGCCATCAACTCCACTATTAACTTCTAATAGGGTAAACATTCCACTCGTCGTCATCAACACACAAATATATATCCAAATGAATCAAACTGTTCTCACTCCTTTGAATTCCATCCACAGACTAATAAAACTATAGCAAATATCCTTTCCTCATATTCTCTGCAATCCTCCGCCGCTAATATTTAAGCGAGCCTCTGATTGGTCTAGAAGGAGATATAACCGAGTCTCTGATTGGCTTAGAAGGAGACACTTGATCCTTTTTCCCGTTATCGGATCAATAAAATCCCAATCGATTACGCAATCAAGTTCTCGGAAATCCATTTCCCAATCGATTACACAATAATTCTCCCTGGGGATCCCATGCCCATATTTGGTGTGGGATCGGGATTGACAGCACAGGTGTTCTCCCTAGGGACTCTATGCCCGAATATAGTGTGGGATCAGAGTCAGACTCAATTGTAGATGGCGGCAGGGGTGAGGGATCGCGCTGGTACCCCTTTTTCTACTTTAGTCTAAATAGCTTTTTTGGTAACCCTTGCGTAAAAGTATTTAATTTTACATTCTGTACCGTCTCGTCATTTCTGCCTTTCTCTAACTGTAAGCATAAAGACCGACAAATTTCGTCTGCATATTTCCTGATACTAGTTGAGGTTTTGAAGGTCACTACCTCTGTTCTTAGCCTCTCGGAAATACTCATTTCTATGAACATTGTTTTAAAAGATTCAATTAGAGTGCTAATATGTCCTTGGGCTCTTTTTCTTTAATCGCCTCAAAGGGTTTAAGGCGCTTCGCTTTAATCTAGCTGCAACGAATTGCTCTTTCACCCCATCGTCAAATGACTCAGTTAATTCGTCGAAAATATTTAATTTTTCAATAAACTTATTGACATCTGAAATTCCCGCATATTCTGGTATAATTTTGGCAATTTCAAGCACCGTTGATAGGGAAGCCATTTTTTTATTTTATTTCAATATAAAATTTTTATTTAGTCCTCTCGGCCCAGTTTTTCCAACCGCCACCAGCTGTGGTAAAGTGATTTTAAGGTATTAGGGTGAAGTTGTTGTTGACGCCTTTATTACTCCCTTTATAGGGAAAATATATATTTCCCTACGGTAAATAAACTTTGGTAGCGTGCCTTAGGCTATGGCCAGACTAATGAGGCGTACCAGCTGGGAATATTTGAGGGACTATATTAAGAATGTAGAGAGGTTGACTATAACACAATACTTTTTATTCAGGTAGCACACAACTGTACAGGTCTGATAATATATAAGCCACTGGGATTGCTTGTCCCAGGGAGTCAACAAGCATAAGAAATCTACAATAAAGTACAATACAATAAAATACTTGAACACTTACAATAATCCAACATTATTCTAAGGTATTTCTAAATCAACGGACCAGAGGTCAGACCGCCATTAAATTAGTATATCGCTGACTGCTCCCATAAAATTTATCTTTTATACATTTCTTTAACCACATCTTATCGGGCCCATTGACGCACATACCAAGGAAATGGTGATTTCTCATTTTCCTATTAAGTATACACATACCAGGATGTTTCCTTCATCTTAATTAATTAAAAAAAATTTCTACAAAATAAGTTTTTCAAAGAAAAGTAAAGAACTCCATTAAACAAAAACTGATCAAAAATAAAATCAAATAATCTACCAAGCGTGAAACTACCACAAATCAGCATCGATAAATAAATGAAACCCAAAACGAACATAAATTATAATAAATAACTGAGTCAAACTCAAAACGAGCAGAAATTAACATAAGGTGGGTGCAAAACTCCTATGCCTTCCCAAGGCCAGAACAAAATTTACACAATTTTGATCACTAAATTTCAGTATATGTATATTAAACTGACAATGCACATTCATGCCCTGAGGGCTGTGGGAGGGGGGGGGGGTCATTCTTAAAGACCTAATCTCCAAAACTTTCAACTACGTTTAAAAAAATGGCTATCTAAAATATTGATTAGATGTGTTTGGGGAAAAAATAGGTGTGAGAGGGGGGTTGGTTGCCCTCAAATCACTTCCAACTATCAAAGAGGGCAGTAGCCCTTTGAATTTCAAATCGAATGAGCCCTTTTTCAAGTTCCTACGATAAAGAATCAACTATAACCTTACATTCCCCCAGGGCATAACTTATAACCCTTGCCCTGAAGACTGTGGGGGAAGTGTCCTGCTGAAAGGTATAATGTCCTAAACTTTGAACTACGTGGAACTATCTCGAAGTTTTGATTAGATATATTTGGGGAAAAGGTTAGCATGAGAGGCGGGCTAGTTGCCCTCTAATCACTTTCTACTATTATAAAGGGCACTAGCCCTTTGAATTTCCAATCGAATGAGCCTTTTTTGAAGTTTCTGCGACAACGTCTTCTATAAAAAAAACCTTATATGCCCCCAGTGCATAACTTAGAACCCTTGCTCTAGGGGCTTTGGGGGATTGTCCTCCTAAAAAACATAATTTCTATCTGGAAATCAACTGCGCTGAACAAAATAATTATCTCAAAATTTTGATTGGATGTGTTTTGGGAAATGGTGGGCTTGGAAGGGGTGTTAGTTGTCTTCCAGTTACTTTCGACTATTAAAAAGGGCACAAGCCACTCCAATTTCCAATTGAATGAGCCCTTTTCGAGGTTTTTACGACAACTTTTTCGATACGAAGTGCCCTGCCCTAAAGAAAAAAATAAATAAATAAATCATTGTGCCAACATCGTTCTTTTATGCCCCCAGGGCATAACTTAAAACCCTTGTGCTGTGGGTCTTGGGGGACTGTCCTCCTCAAAAACATATTTTTATCAGGAAATCAACTACGCTGAATAAAAGAGCTATCTCAAATTTTGATTGGATGTGTTTGGGGGAATGATGGGCGTTTTTTGTGGAGGGGGGCTAGAGGCCCTCCAATCACTTTCGACTATTAAAAAGGGCACTAGTCAATCCAATTTCTAATTGAATGAGCCCTTTTCAAATGTTCTACGACAGTTCCTTCGACACGAAGTGCCCTGGTATGAAAAAAAATAATACATTGTGCCAACATCGCTCTTTACTTAGGCAGCGCGATCGCGCTGCCTATTATTTATACAACAACTTTCTATAGAAACCTTATAAGCCCCCAGGGTATAACTTACAACCCTTGCACTGATGGCTCTGAGGGGGTTATCATCCTAAAAGACCTAGTTTCCAGAACTTTCAACTACGTTGAATAAAATGGAAATCTAAAAATGTTGATTAGATGTGTTTGGTAAAATGGTGGGCATGAGAAGAGGGTTAGTCGCTATCCAATCAGTTTTAACTATTAAAAAATGCACTAGCCCTTTCAATTTCCGATAGAATGAACCCTTTTAAAGTTTCTACAACAACTCTTTCAATAAAAACTTTATATGCCCCCAGGGCATAACTTACAACTTTTGCACCGAGGGCACTGAGAGGGTTATCATCCTAAAAGACCCAATTTCCAGAACTTTCAACTACGTTGAACAAAATCAATATCTCAAAATTTTGATTTGATATGTTTGAGAAAATGGTGGGCGTGAGAGGGGCGTTAGTCCTTATCCAATCACTTTCAACTATTAAAAAAGGCACTATCCCTTTCAATTTCCAATTGAATGAGCCCTTTTGAAGTTTCTACGACAACACTTTCACTAAAAACTTTATATGCCCCCAGGGCATAGCTTACAATCCTTGCCCTGAGGGCTCTGTGGGGAGGGGTTCTCATCCTTAAAGACCTAATCTCCAAAAATTACATCTACGTTGAATAAAATGGCTATCTAAAAATTTTGATTGGATGTGTTTGGGGAAAAGGTGGACGTGAGAGGGGGGTTAGTTGGCCTCAAAACAATTTCGACTATTAAAAAGGGTACTAGCCCTTTGAATTTCAAATCGAATGAGCCCTTTTCAAGTTTCTACGACAAAGATTTCAATAAAAACCTTATATGCCCAGGGCATAACTTATAAACCTTGCCTTGAAGACTGGGGGGGGGATTTTCCTGCTCAAAGGTATAATTTCCTGAACTTTGAACGTCGTGGGACAAATTGGCTATCTCAAAATTTTTATTGGATGTTTTTGGGGAAATGGTGGGCGTGGAAGGGGTGTTAGTTGCCTTCCAATCACTTTCGACTATTAAAAAGGGCACTAGGCTTTTCAATTTTCAATCGAATGAGCCCTTTTTTAAAGTTTCTACGACAACGCGTTCTATAAAAATCGTTTATGCCCCCAGGGCATAACTTACAAACTTTGCCCCGAGGGTTGTGGGGGAGTGTCCTCCTCAAAAACATATTTTCTATCTGAAAATTAACTACGCTGAACGAAATTGCAATCTCAAAATTTTGATTGGATGGGTTTGGGGGAATGATGGGCGTGGGGGGGGGGGCTAGTTTCCCTCCAATCACTTTCGACAATTAAAAAGGGCAGTAGCCATTTGAATTTCCAATCGAAAAAGCCTTTTTTGAAGTTTCTACGACAACACCTTCTATAAAAATCTTATATGCCCCCAAGGCATAACTTAAAACCCTTGCCCTGAAGGCTGTGGGGGAGTTTCTTCCTCAAAAACATAATTTCTATCTGAAAATCAACTACGCTGAACTAAATTGCTATCTGAACTATCTGAAGCGTATCTGAACGGTCGGGAAATCATATCTATGAGGAAAACAAAACCCCCAAACCTCAGGGTAAGGGCTGTAAAATATACCCTGGGGACATATTAGGTTCTTATAGAAAGCATTAACATTATTAGGGGGGGGTGGGCGAAGATGATGATAATCGCCACTGAAATTGGGGAAAAACCTCTAATGCCACCAGATAAATCTGGTGGTACCCCAAAAGCCAGCGTAATTTCTACGAACCGTGGATTTCTGCTTGTCCCGTCTCTGGCGGTCTGCACAACCGTCCGGGTTCTCTGGCAAGTGTAGTTTCCGCGTGGTTTCAGAGTGCCACACTATTTGACCTCACGTACCATAAAGATCAAACTCCCCCCATTCTCCCTCAAGGAAAGTTCTCTGGCTTAGTTAAGATTCTTTTCCTATACCAAGCTAATCTAATCTCAGCCTCGCTGTAGGCTCCCGGACTCCACCTAGGCTAAAAAGTCAAAGATTGCAAAGACAAGATTTCTTACTGTCTTCGCTTTCACGTATTTACAAGAACTCGAAAACTGAACTGAAATAAAAACTCTAACAATTAATAAAGAAACTTTCCGACACGTCTCCGTGCACGAACCTCTGACCAAAGGCGATGAAAGGACAAATTAGATTAAATTACCCAGTACCCTTTGAAGCTTTAGGGCTGTAAATTTATGGTGTAAAAGTCATCGCTCTTCCGTATTTTTCAGGTTCGACTAATTAGTGGATTGCTTTCAGACGTCTCGTAATTAAGCTTGGCCCAGGGTTTAAATGATGAATTTGAAGATAGATGAAGCTAAATTTATAAAAAGGGGATTTTTCTGAAACAAAAAAGGCCAAAGGTCCAAACACCTCCCTTATAAGAAAAATGACTGCCACCCCGCCATAGGTCACAGCATAAAAACGCAAAACATAAAATAAATAACACCGACTTGAAAATCCCCTAGCTTATCTTCTCTTCTTTCTTCTTTATTGCCTCTCCGCTGCAGCTACCCGGTGGCTCATGAATTAATGATATTACCATCCCCTTGGCGATATTCCATTGCCGTTCCATATCTCTGTCCAACCAATCAAAGCTAAATCAGCATCGATAAATAAATAAAACCCAGAACGAACAGAAATTACAATAAATAACCGAGTCAAACTCAGAACGAGCAGAAATTAACATAATTTGTTCTCAAAACCCTAATGCCTTCCCAAAGCCAGAACATAATTTGCACTTTAATTAAAAAAATATAAATGTTTTTACTTTTATAACTTTAATAAATCAAATAATTTTAACATTCTGATTACTGAATATCAGTATATGTATATTAAACTGACAATGCACATTCATTTGTATTTTTTTCAGTAAAGTGCAAATTATGTTCTGGCCTTGGGAAGGAATAGGGGTTTTGAGCAGAACTCATGTTAATTTCTGCTCATTTTGAGTTTGACTCGGTTATTTATTGTAATTTCTGTTCGTTTTGGGTTTCATTTATTTATCGATGCTGATTTGCGGTAGTTTCACGCTTCGTATATTATTTTATTTTTGCTCATTTTTTGTTTAATGAAGTTCTTTACTTTTCTTTGAAAAACTTATTTTGAAAAGTTTTTTTAATTAATTTCTGTTCGTTTTATATTGACATAGTCTTTTAATGGAAGAAGAAAATAATACTTTAAATCTTTTTTTTTTAAGACTTTATAGTTTGGTCTGCTATTTGTATGTTTGAGAAAATTTTTTTAGCAATTATTAACAACATGCACCCTTTTAAAAATTTTGATACCATTCGCCAAAAAATCCGCTTACTTTCTTTGATAGCTTGGATACAATTACGCTATTTTGACCTGGTTAAATTTTAAGAGGAGAAGTAGCCCCGAAAAATTGAACATAATACCCTCAGTCGTTCTTGGGATACTGCTGAGACGTCTTATTGGGAATTAGTACTAACACAGTGCATTATGATTTAATGTTAAGGCGACATTTAGTTTTTAAACATAAAGGCAAATGGGAGCGTGGGGGTGGGAGGGGGATTAGTTGCCCTCCAGTCACTTTTGACTATTAAAAAAGGCATCAACCATTTCTATTTTCAATCAAATGAGCCCTTTTCGAAGTTCCGATGACAACTCCTTCGATACGAAGTGCCCTGGTCTAAGCAACAACAACAACAACAATAATTAATACATTATACCCATATCGATCTTTACTACAAGAATTTCAAGCCTTCTAATCGCTTTTGACTATTAAAAATCGCACTAGGCCTTTCGATTTCCAGTCGAATGGGCACTTTTTGAGTTCTACGACAAAGCTTTCTATGAACACCTTATATGCCCCTAGGGTATAAATTACCACTCTTACCCTAAAGGCTGTAAGGGTGGTTGTCATCCTCTAAGACATAATTTCCAGAACTTTCAACTACATTAAACAAAATGGCTATCTCAAAATTTTGATTGGATGTGTTTAGGAAAATGAAGGGCGTGAGAGGGGCGTTAGTCGCTCTCCCCTCACTTTCAACTATTAAAAAAGGCATTAGCCCTTTCAATTTCCAATCCTATGAGCCTTTTTGTAGTTTTTACGACAACACTTTCAATCGAAACCTTATATACCCTCAGGGCTGAACTTACAACCCTTGCCCTGAGGGCGGGCGGGGGGGGGGGTGTCACCCTCAAAGTCCTAATTTCCAGAATATCTACTACGTTGAACACAATGGCTATCTCAAAATTTTAACTGGATGTATTTGGGGGAATGGTGCATGTGAGAGGGTGGTTAGTTAACCTCCAATCACTTTAGACTATTAGAAGGTGCACTAGCCCTCTCCATTACCATTTGAATGAGCCCTTTTTGAAATTTTTCACGACAACTCTAACTGTGAAAACCTTATATGCCCCCAGGGCATAACTTTTGACCTTTGCCCTGGGGGCTCTAGGGGGTTTGTTATCCTTAAATACATAATTTCCAAAACTTTCAATTACGATGAACAAAATGGCTATTTCTTAACCTTGATTGAATGTGTTTGGGGAAATGGTAGGCGTGGCAGGGGGGTCAATTATTCTCCACTCACTTTCGACTATTAAAAATGGCGATTTCAATTTCCAAACAAATGAGCCCTTTTTGAAATTTCTACAATAACTTTCTATATAAACCTTATATACCACCAGGACATAGCTTAAAACCCTTACACTGAGGGCTCTGACGGGATCATCATCCTAAAAGACCTAATTTCCCGAACTTTCGACTAGGTTGAACAGAATGGATATATCAAAATTGTCATTGGATGTGTTTGGAAAAATGGATGGCGTGAGAGGGGGTTTAATTGCCCTTCAATCACTTTTGACTATTACATGGGGACTAGCCCTTTCAATTTTGCATTCAATGATCCCTTTTTGACGTTTTTTTTACAACATTGTTTTCTGTAAAAATCTTACATGCTCCTAGGGCATAACTTACAACCCCTGACCTGAGGGTGTGGGGGGGGGGAGGTTGTCATCCTTAAAGAACTAATTTCCAAAACTATCAACTACGTTGAGTAAAATGGCCATCTAAAAATTTTGATTGGATGTGTTTGGGGGAAAAGTTGGCGTGAGAGGGGGGTTAGTTAAACTCAAATCGCTTTCGACTATTAAAAAGGGCACTAGCCCTTTGAATTTCCAATCGAAAGACCTCTATTTCAAGTTTCTACGACAAAGATTTCAATAAAAAATTATGTGTCCCCAGGGCATAACTTATAACCCTTACGCTGACGACTATGGAGGGGGTGTCCTGCTCAAAGGTGTAATTTCCTAAACTTTAAACTGTGTGAAACAAAATTGCAATCTCAAAATTTTGATTGGATGTGTTTGCGGAAAAAGTGGGCGTGAGAGGGGGTTTAGTTGCCCTCAAATCACTTTTGACAATTAAAAATGTCACTAGACCTTTGAATTTTCAATCGAATGAGCCTTTTTTGAAGCTTCTACAACAAAGATTTCAATAAAACCCTAAATGCCCCAGGGCATAACTTATAACACTTGCCCTGAAGACTGGGGGGGGGGGGTGTCCTGCTGAAATGTATAATTTTCTGAACTTTAAACTGCATGAAACAAAATGGATATCTCAAAATTTTGATTGAATGTGTTTGGGGAAATGGTGGGCGTGGAATGGGTGTTAATTGCCTTCCAAGTACTTTTGACTATTAAAAATGGCACTAGCCATTTCAATTTCCAATTGAATGAGCCTTTTTTAAGTTTCTACGACAACGGGTTCTATAAAAATCTTATATGCCCCAAGGCATAACTTACAACTCTTACACTGAGGGCTGGGGGGGGGGGTTGTCATCCTCAAAGATCTAATTTCCAGAACATAAAACTACGTTGAATAAAATGGCTATATCAAAATTTTGATTGGATGTGTTTGGGGAAAAGGTGGGCTCGAGAGGGGGGTTAGTTGCCCTCCAATCACTTTCGACAATTGAAAAGGGCACTAGCCCTTTGAATTTCCAACCAAATGAGCCTTTTTTGAAGTTTCCACGACAACATCTTCTAGAAAAACCTTATATGCCCCCAGGGCATAACTCACAGCCCTTGCCCTGAAGGATGTGGGGGAGTGTCCTCCTCAAAAACACAATTTCTATCTGGAAAGCAACTACGCTGAACAAATCGACTATCTCAAAATTTTGTCCTCCAATCACTTTTGACTATTATAAAGGGCACTAGTCACTCCAATTTCCATTTGAATGAGCCCTTTTCGAAGTTTCTAAGACAACGACATGGATATTAAGGGCCCTGGTACTGAAAAAAAACAAACAAAAAAATAAATAATACATTTTGCAAACATCGTTTGACTGCCTTTCTTTATTGTAGTTCCGTTTTGCATTTTTTTTCTCTCTTTTAGTTTTCTTTACTTTTACCACAGAAACAATTATTTCATTATCAAATGGCAACTGAATTCTGACATTTGGTTTTTCATATTGTGCTAAAATTTCTCGAACTTTACGAGGAAAAGCGCGTACAATATATTCTATCTGGAAATCAACTACGCTGAACAAAATGGTTATCTCAAAATTTTTATTGATGTGTTTCGGGAAATGGTGGGTGTGGAAGGGGTGTTAGTCACCTTCCAATTACTTTCGACTATTAAAAAGGGCACAAGCCCCTCCAATTTCCAATTGAAAGAGCCCTTTTCGAAGTTTCTACGACAACTTCTTTGATACGAAGTACCCTGCTCTAAAGGAAAAAAAATATTGGTCAAAAATTGGGCAATATTGGGCAAAAAATGGGCATTAGTCTAGTTGTCTTTTTCTTAAGTCAAATGTTTAGTGATTGTCCTTTTCTGAAGAAAACAAGGTAAACACACAAACAGTACCATTAAATTCTTTATTTTATATTATTTCCAAATATCATGGCCCCTTTTTAAAAATACACCCGCCCCTCTGATGGTCCGGGATATACCCCTAGGAATATATTAAAAAAAGATCAACCGTTGAAACTGTTACTTTACAATATGAAAGAACACGAAAGAATATAACAAGAAAGAATGTCAGCCCAAGATTCGATACATTGATGAAATGTATTTATGCAGTCACGTATGGGTCCTCAGATGGAGAGGGGGTATAATGTCAAAAAAGTGACCATGATATTTGGAATAAGTTTAGCATAAAATCGAAAATTCTGGCTCAAGTAGCCCCCCCCCCTCTCCTCAATCTTTAGATATAACCAAAAAATCCCTTAACCCTAACCCTTACCCTAAAGGCTGTGAGGGTGGTTGTCGTCCTCTGAGACCTAATTTCCAGAACTTTCAACTACTTTAAACAAAATGGCTATATCAAAATTTTTATTGGATGTGTTTAGGGAAGTGCCAAAATTGTTCTTATATGCCCCCAAGGCATAACATAAAACCCTTGCCCTGAGAGTTGTGGGAGAGTGTCCTCCTCAAAAATATATTTTCTATGTGGAAATCAACTACGCTGAACAAAATGGCTATCTCAAAATTTTTATTGAATGTGTTTGGGGGAATGATGGGCATGGGGGGGGGGCTAGTTACCCATCAATCACTTTCGACTATTAAAAAGGGCACTAGCCATTCCAATTTCTAATCGAATGAGCCCTTTTCAAAGTTTCTAGGACAATTCCTTCAATACAAAGTGCCCTGGTATGAAAAAAAAAATACACTGTGCCAATATCATTCTTTACTTAGGCAGCGGGATTGCGCTGCCTATGATAAACGATCGATTTTTGTAATATTTTCTAATTCCTATATTTGGACGTTCAGGCTCAGCCCAAACCTTGATGAAAGGAGATGATGAAAGGGGGTTATACCCTATCTCAGGCATTGCGTCGTTCCTAGGTAGAAGCCTGGCTCATCAAATTTTATTTCACAATCTTTCAAATCTGTCTTCCCGTGCAGGTTTTTACAGCCTATACTGTAGGCTAAAATTCACCAGTATCTTGCTCGTTCTTTGCTACCAACTCGTTCTTGGTAACTAGGAAAAGCTCGTTCTTTTGCTACCAGTGCTGCTGATAGCTCCTTACTCGTTGCCACCAGTATTGGGGGGAGGGTGAGGAGGGCGATATTCACCTCTGAAATTGGGGAAAACCTCTAATGCCACCAGAGTAATCTAGCGGTAACCCAAAAGCCAGTGTAACTTCTAGGCACCACGGATTTCTGCTTGTTCCATCTCTGGCGGTTTACACAACTGTCCTTGTTCTCTGGCAAGTGTACTTTCCACGTGGTTTCAGAGTGCCATACTATTTGGACTCAGGTACCATAAAGATCGAACTCCCCCAATTCCCACTCAAGGAAAGACCTCTGACTTAGTATAAGATTCTTTTCCTATACCAAGCTACTCTAACCTCAGCCTCGCTGTAGGCTTCCGGACTCCGCCTTGGCTAAAAAGTCAAAGATTTTAAAAACAAGATGTCTTACTGTATTCACTTTCACGTATTTACAGGAACTCAAAACTGAACTGAAATAAAAAAAAACTCTTACGATTATTGAAGAAACTTTTCGACACGTCTCCGTGCACGAACCTCTGACCAAAGACGATGAATGGACAAATCAGATTAAATTACACAGTATCCTTTGAAGCTTTTAGGGCTGTAAACTTATGGTGTATGAGTCATCGCTTTTCTGTATTATTCAGGTTTAGCTAATTAGTGGATACCTTCCATACATCACGTAATAAAGCTTGGCCCGGGGTTTAAATATTGAAATTGAAGATAAATGAAGTTAAATTTATAAAATGGGTGTTTTTCTGAAATCAAAGGGGCCAAAGGTCCCATCTTTATAAGAGTCAAAAGGATCGGAGGGCAGCTCCCCCCCCCCCACACACCCTCACATGCACACGTCATATTGTCTTGAAATGTATCTAATAGAAATTTTGAGATAGTTATTCTATTCAAAATGGTTTAAATATCATACAACAAGGCCTTTGGAGTTGAAACAATCTCCAGAGATTATGGACAAGGACAAGAGATTTTGTTTTATATTCAACAAAATAAGTTTCTAAAAAAAAGTAAAGAACTCCATTAACACAAAATGAACAAAAATAGAATCAAATAATCTACCAAGAATACAAACACCACAAATCAGTATCAATAAATAAATGAAACCCAAAACAAACAGAAATTAAAACAAATAAGAGTCAAACTCAAAGCGAGCAGAAATTAATATGAGTAGGGTTCGAAACCCCAAGCTTTACAAAAGCCAAACTATAATTAATACTCTACTGAAAAATTCTTTTAAATGTTTTCCCTTTTCTAACTTTAAGAAATCAAAAATCAATTAAGATTTTAAGGAATAAACATCAGCATATGTATATTAAACTGACAATACAGATTTTATTCAGTAAATTCCTTTGTATTTTTTTCAGTAAAGCACAAATACAACCTAAAGTACAGCCATTTTAAACGATATCAAAGGCTGCTCGCCGGCTTAAACATATTACTTCCAGCAGATATTTAGGTTTATCGACTGTTTATCAACTAGCAGAAGATCAGTGAATATGGAGAAACAATGTGATTGCGGTTTCTGTACCATTCAATCGAAGAAGCACAAAATCAAGTAAATCAAGAGTGATTAGTTTGTTTCTTTCTATTTTTATCTTTTTCAAAGAAAATAAATTCATTCCGAGCTTAGTGGCATGGGTCTAGCCATTGAAAATTTCCAAACTATAGTAGAAAAGTAGATAACTTCTGAATCTAATAAGTTCTGAAGTTGTTCTTTTAAAAATTATTCAAAAATTATTGCAGCGTAAGATTCTTTTTATGATTTAATTGTTAGAAAAACTTTACACATGGTTTTCATGCGGGGCCAAAACTGTATCCTTCTTATTGGCTCACCGACAAAACACATGAATCTGCTGGTTCACCACAGAAGGGGTACGAAGGGAATATGTAACTATTCTCATCCGTCGAAAGGGTAGACCCCTTTCCCATAGGAGATGGGTCTATAAGTAAACGAACATTCATATAAAAAAGGAGGGTGAGAAGAGGAGTAAGAAAAAAACACATTGTGTCAGTGTCAGGGAATAGCTAAAATAAAAAGTAAATAGAAAATGAATGGTTTACTGGTCATAACCCGTCACATCGGCCAGCAATGAAAAAAAATACTGACTTGAGGCTTGCCCCAATGCTCCACCATCGAGGGGGCTAGGTCCATCCGCCAGAAAGGGGTGGGAATAAATAACAAAACAGACAGTGCAATTTTGAATTATACAGAGCACCGATTCTACCTTAGCTACAGCCAAACTTATCGCAATCTCAGCGGCGCCTACTCATCTCTACCGATACGGTCATTGGATAACTATAAGTTCTAGGTTCGCAATCAAACTTATCAGTTAAAAACATTTTCCTGTTAGATAACGGAATTCACATAAATTTTGGTCAATTTAGAAGAGAGCATGGATTAGGAAGAGTTTATTAACTTGTGAAAGTGAGACATGAGTATTTCACGAGACAATGGCCACGTGGGGTGAGCTTCAAGCAGCAGACTTCGATCTGACAAAATCCCTTAAGGACTTGAAAATACAAATTACTCCTGACATACACAATTTGACAGAGTCATACTTTCAACCCGGAAACCCTGACAAACACAATTTGACAGAGTCAAACTTTGAACCCGGAAACCCTTCTCCTTACTACTTGAAAAATAAAGGTGATATTGCTGAGTATAAGGTGGAGAAGAAACTAAAAGAAATGCAGCAGAAGTTTTTCTGCTTTTACAACATCTCTTTGAAACAGACGCTTTTGAAAGAGAAAAAGATCAACAACATCAACAGCAAAGATCAACAGAGAAAAAGATCCAACAACATAGGTGAATTTGACTTCCTTCTTATCCACCCTGAGTTCGGCTGCACTCTTATTGAAGTGAAATCTGTCGATTGTCAAGAAAGCCTAGAGTCCAAACTTACCAAGGCTGAAGAACAAATTAACAAGACAAAAGAATACTTTAAAAAGCTATTATCAAGATTCTGTCCGAATATAGGAAACGAAGAGAGTCGGTTACACGGTTTCATAGATAGGATGCCCGGATATGCTCTTTTGGCCTGTTTATCGGACACAGATTTGCCAGAAAATGCTGCAGCAAATTTATCCATTAGGATATGGACAAGCAGCTTTTTTGATATGAATCCTGAAGCCAATCTGTTTCAAAGTTCTTTCGAACCTGATGACGATCAACAATTTTATACTGAGAAGATTTACCCAGGATTGCTGGCACTGTAAGTCCCCATTTTATAATTTCTAGGTAACAATAGATTGAAAGATAGATTGATAGATTTATTTCCTACGAAAGCCTCATTGGCTATGGTCATATAGTATATGAGATTACATAGACTGACACAACCAAAATACTAATAATAAAAAAATAAATCATCGTTTAACTCTCCATATCATCCCCCTTCCCTCCATAGAAAATTTTCTCGATGATTCATGCATACAATAACGAACCTCCGAATATCTATGTAACGAATAGCTATGTAATGACTACTTTTCAAAATCCCTAAAAACCAATCCCTCTCTCCGTAATCCCTCCCAAAAATCTCTCTTTTTAACTCCTTTAATTCTTCACATCCCGCCATGAAATTTGTAACACAACACATACGACAACAATAATGACCATCATCTAGCCTCACTCGTCCCAAATATTTTCTTCTTTCCCCAATTGGGGAAAGAAGCCCAAAGCCACCGTCAAAAAAACTCTTCCATCAAAATCTCCTTGACCTCCGCTTAAATTCCGAAGGACGGCGAAGTGGCCTTTTTAGCTCGCCATAACTGGTTTTCTTGGGATACTAATACCTCCAATACCAGTTTTGAAACTGTCCCTACCTCTCCTCCTATACCCGTCCCGTCATTCCAATACCCACTCATACCCACTCGTTCTAAAATATCCTTAGCTTAATTTGGCCAAGAATCTTTCCTCTTATCTGAAAGTGTTAATAGGTACGCTTGCTTCACTAGCATATCATCCTTTAATGAAATGAATTTAAAAAAAACTTCCGAAAAATAAGTATTTCAAAGAAAAGTACAGGTAATTTTAAACTTAAGGTTAGCAGGTACAAATACAAGTCAAAATTCAAACTCAAAACGACCAGAAATTACTATTAAAGAATAAATGAAACCCAAAACGAACAGAAATTAAATAAACAATCAAAGCAAAAACCATACAACAAGTAATAATATAAATGAATAAATAGATCTTAGAGCAAATAATGCTTAGATTAAATTTAAAATGAAGCTTAAAACCAATTTAATTACAAATATTTTCTTTTGTACTTAATACTGAAAATAAACATTAAAATTATAGTAAAATTTTGAACTTGAGCTTTCAGCAATTAATATCATTATACATCAAATATTCTGTTTAATTTATTAGTTCTTTCTAAGTTTTAATACTGCCCCTTCCTTAACTCTAAATAAAAACCAAAAGCCTACTGCGTGATCGGCGCTTAACTGAATTAAATAAAAAAAACAAGTTTTTTTAACTGAAAGTAAGGAACGACGTTAAAACTTAAAACGAACAGAAATTATTCCGTATATGAAGGGGGCTGTCCCCTCCTCAACGCCTCGCTCTTTACGCTAAAGTTTTTTTATTGTTTAAAAAAATAGAGTTGTGAGAAAGTCAAACTTTAGCGTAAAGAGCGAGGCGTTGAGGAGGGGACAGCCCCTTCATATACGGAATAATTTCTGTTCGTTTTAAGTTTTAACGTCGTTCCTTACTTTCAGTTAAAAAAACTTGTTTTTTTTTATTTAATTTTTGAACATTTTTGAACTAATGCAGGTTTTGATATTGGCTCACCGTACATGAATAATTAAAACAAAATTTGCATATTATATTTGGTTAAATGGCTTTCTCGAAACTTGTTTATTTTATTTACGAACGTTTTTATTAGTAATAAATGTGCGTAACTTAGAATTAACTTACGTAACGAACTTCTATATTCATAAATTTTTAACACGTATATTAGGGGGTTCGCCTCCTAGTCAATACCCTGCTCTTTAAACTATAGTTCGAATTTTTTTTCCAGTTCTTAAAAAATGACCTCTTAATCACAATCAGTTGATCAGTTGAAAAACTTGTTTTTTTTATTTAATTCCTGATCTTTTTCTTTAATAATGCTGGGAAATCCGGCGCCCCCTTCATAGCACTGTCCCGTCCCCCCTAAAAACGTCCGTCATGGAACGATCCTTCCCTCTCTCCCCCGGCCCTCTCCGGCCCCCCCCTACCACAAAAAAACTCCTCAGAAAAAGTCTGTATACTTCCCAATAACCAATACTATATTTTAACATTGAGTAAAGTTCATAACTTTCAGCCCTCCCCCTGGGGACTTTGGTGGATCAAGTCATCCTAAAAGACATTTTTATCATATTTTCGACCATACTGAACAAAATGGCTATCTCAAAATTTTGATCAGGTCACTTTGGGAAAAAAATAAGCGTGGGAGGAGACCTAGTTGCCCTCCATTTATTTGGTCACTTAAAAAGGGCACTAGCACTTTAATTTCCGTTCGAATGAGCCCTCCCACGATATTCTAGGGCCGTTGGGTCAATATGATCACCCCTGGGAAAAAAAAAAAAAAAAAAAAAAAAACAAACAAAAAAAAAAAAACGCATCCGTGATCATTATTCTGGCAAAAAATGGAAAATTCCACATTTTTGTAGATAGGAGATTTAAACCTCTACGGTAGGGTTATCTGATACACTGAATCTGATTGTGTGATTTTCATTAAGGTTCTATAGCTTTTAGGGGGTCTTTCCCCCTTTTTTCGGAAATCAGCCAACTTTTCTCAGGCACGTAACTTTTGATGGGTAAGATTAAACTTAATGAAACTTATATATTTGAAATCAGAATTAAGATCTGATTCTTTTGATGTATCTATTGGTATCAAAATCCCGTTTTTTAGAGTTTCGGTTACCATTGAGCCGGGTCGCTCCTTACTTACAGTTCGTTACCACGAACTGTTTGAAACGACTTATATTACAAATATTTTCTTTTCCAGTTCTTTCAGCATTGAAAATTAAAATGAAATTACAGTGAAAAAAATTCTTGGACTGTTGGATCTTTCAAAATTTAATATCACTATACATAAAATATTCAATTTGATGTTGTTTATTCTTTTCAAGACTGTTCAAGACTTATATAGTTTTCAGTAATGCGCCAATGCCGCAGTAAGTTTTAGACTTTTACAGTAAGAGAAGGAGGCAATACTCAAACTCTTGTTTGTAGTGATTTTTGTTCGTTTCAAGCTTGATTTGTATATTCAATTTGAGTTTCACTCGTTTTATGATTTATTTATTCATTTACATTAATTTATATTGTATGTTTGTTTAGATTGATTGTTTATTTAATTTCTGTTCGTTTTAAGTTTTATTTATACTTCAATATCAATATATTTTGTTTTGTTTTAAGCTTGATTTTTATATTCAATCTAAGCGTTACTCGCTTCAACATCTGTTTATTTATTTATATTATTACTTGTTGGATATTTTTTGCTATGATTCTTTATTTTGTTCGTTTTGGGTATCATTTATCGTTTAATAGTAATTTCTGGTTGTTTTGAGTTTGAATTTTAACAGGTATTTTTATCTGCTTAGCTTAAGTTTAAACTGGCCTTTACTTTTCTTTGAAAAACTTATTTATTGAAAAGTTTTTTTCATTTCATTTCTGTGCGTTTTTTATTGCAAAAATTTCAAGTTTTTAAACATTCCTTATTTCAAAATCCAACTTTAAAAAAAATCAAATGTTCGTCAAAGTATCAAAACTAGTATTAAAATAACAATATCAAAGAGAAGAAATGGGTTTGTGTAAACCTCGGAGTTCTTATTATCTGATGTTTGAACTATTTTTAACAAAATAGCTAATTCCACTTCGGTCTCTTTTGACTCTTTAAAAGTGAACTAGAACTTTCTATTTTCAATCAAACGAGTCCTTTCTGAAGTTTATACGGGCATCCCTTCTATAAGAACCATATATTCCCTCAGAGTATAACTTACAACGTTTGTCCCTGGACCCCTGGGGGGTTGTGTCGACCCCGGATTTTAATTTCTGATGTTATAATTATTTTTAACAAAATTATCAACTCAAATTTTTATCGGATGGGTTTATCCATCCGATAAACCTAAAGGTGTGGAGGGCGGAAGGGGCTAGTTGCCCTTTAATCTTCTTTTACTTTGAGAAAATAAACTACAACTTTTAATTTGCATTCAAATGAACCATCTCTGAAGCTTATATGAGCATCCCTTTCATAAGAACCATATACGGCCCCAGGACATAGCTTATAATGCCTACCCCCGGGCCCTGGGGGGTTGTGTCGACGCCGATATTTTCTTGTCTGACCTTTGAAGTATTTTAAGAAAATGACTATCTCAAAATTTGATCGGATGGGTGTGGAAAAAAAGGGCATGGGGGACTAGGGGCCCTCCAATCTCTTTAGACTCTTAAGAATTGAACTAAAACTTTCAATTTCCATTCAAATCAGCCCTCTGAAGTTTATGCGAGTATCCTTTCCATAAGAACCATACATGTCCCCAGGGAATAGCTTGCAACGCCTGCCCCTGGGCCCTGGGTGGTTGTGTCGACACCGGAGTTTTTTTTATCCGACCTTTGAACTATTTTTAGAAAAATGGCTATCTCAAAATTTTTATCGGATGCATTTGGTGGAAAAAGAGCCTGGGGGGATAGATGCACTCTGATCTCCTTTGATTCTTACGAATCAAACTAGAACTTTCAATTTCGAATTAAATGAGCCCTCTCTGAAGTTTAAACGAGCATCCCTTCCAGAACAACTGTATATGCCCCCAGGCATAACTTACGCCTACCCCCGGCCCTGAAGGATTGTGTCGACCCGGAGTTTCGTTACATGATCTTTGAACCATTTTCAAAAACAAATGGCTTTCTCAAAGTTCTTATCAGATGGGTTTGAGAAAAATAGGACGTGGGGAGGGGGAGGACTAGTTGCTCTCTGATCTCTTTTGACTCTTAAAAAGTAAACGAGAACTTTCATTTCCAATTATATCAGCCCTCTCCCAAAATTATACAAGCATCGCTTGCATAAGAACTATATATGCCTCTAGAGCATTACTTAAAACGCCTGCCTCCGGGCCGTGGGGGTTGTGTTGACCCCGGAGTTTTGGTTATAGATAGATAGATAGATAGATCGAGTATTTCAAAAGCCCAAGAGCCATATACACACAAAAATTATGGAAAATAGAAAAATTACAACAGAGCAAATTACAAAACACATTAACATGACACATAGCAAAAAATACCTTCTGGTAAATTACCAAAAAAATAACTTTAATTCCATATAATTAGTAATAATTAATTGTAAAAACATTTCCTTCTTTCTAATCCCTTCTCTATGTACGCACCAATACAAAATATTGTGGTTGGATTACTACTTTGTAAAATATTTGGAAGCAGCAAAACAATCCCATGCGAGAAATTTTCCCTTAAATCAGAGAGCACCGGGCACTTTCGGAGAAAATGGTCCAAATCTTCGTCCTCATCCCTACAAAGAGGACACACATACCGACCATCAGGATGTACTATCCCCCTGTCGAACACCATTTGCCTGCTCTGGATTGGAAGGCAATTCACCCTAAGCTGAATCCATCGACATGAAATCATATCCGGTAAATTAAATTTAAAATAAATTTCCTCTCCAAGACTAGGTTTAGCCTGATTATAATGATTCAATGTAGTAGAATTTAAAACCAGCCCTTGCCAATACTGAATTTCTTGACCCTCTAAGATAAATCGTACCTGGCTTACTAAATTTGCTGGTAGATCAGGGGAACCAAGACTGTCAGACATATATGCTCCCAGAGCGATGCTTACAACGCCTGTCCCGGGCCCTGGGGGTTGTATCGACACAGGATACGTGATCTTTGAACTATTTTTAACAAAATGGCTACCTCAAATTTTTATCAGATGTATTTGGGGAAAGAGGGCTTTGGGGGGGGGGGGGGGCTAGTTGCCCTCCGATAATTTTTGACTCTTAAAAAGGGTGCTAGAACTCTCAATTTCCGATCGAAAGAGCCCCTTTTGAAGTTTATATGAGGACCCCTTCTATATGAAGCACCTCTGGAAAAAAAGAAGAAATTGAGTGTAGGGGGAAGAGGCTAGCTGTCCTTCGATAGCTTTTAACTCTTAAAGAACCCCTTTTATAAGAAGTGCCTCTGGGAAAAAGAATAGGGGAGGCTAGTGTAGAGGGGGTCTAGCTGCTCTCCGATAACTTTTGACTCTTAAAAAGGGAATTACAACTTTCAATTTCCAATCAAATGAGCCCTCTATTAAATTTTACACGAGCATCCCTTCCATAAAAACCCTATGTGCCCCCAGGGCATAACTTACAACGCCTACCTCCGGGCCTTTGGGGTTTGTGCCGAAACCGGAATTTTTGTTATCTGAACTTTGAACTATTTTTAACAAAATTGTTTATCTCAAAATTTTTATGTGATATATTTAAGGCGTGGAGGGGAGGGAGGGGGCTAGTTGCCCTTCGATCTCTTTTGACTCTTAAAAAGTGAATAAGAACTTTCAATTTCCAATCAAATGAGCCCTCTCCGAATTTTATACGGGCATCCCTTCCATAAGAACTATATTTGTGCCCAGAGTATTATTTACAACACCTGCCTCCAGGCCTTGAGGGATTGGGTCGACACAGAAGTTTTTCTTATCTGACCTTTGAATTATTTTTGATGAAATGGCTTTTTAAAAATTTTTATCGGATGGGCTGGAGGAAAAAGCATGTGTGTGGGGGGGGGGGAGGCTAGTTACCCTCGGATATCCATCGACTCTTAAAAAGTGAACTAGAACTTTTAATTTCCAATCAAATGAGCCCTCTCTAAAGTTTATACGAGCACCCCTTTCATGAGAACCATATACGCTCCCAGGAGAACACTTACAACGCCTACCTTCCGGGTCCTGGGGGGTTGTGATGACACCGGAGTTTCTGCTAACTAATTTTTAAACAATTTTCAAACACCTGGCTATCTCAAAATTTGTAGCGGATGCTTTTGGGGAAAAAGGGCATGGGGGTGGGGCTAGTTGCCCTAAAATATCTTGACTCATAAAAAGTGAACTAGAACTTTCAATTTCCAATCAAATGAGCCCTCTATGAAGTTTATACGACCATCCTTTTGATAAGAACCATACATGCATTTAGGGCAAAACTTAGAACACCTTCCCCGAGGCCCTGGGGGGTTGTAGACCTTTGAACTATTTTAAACAAAATGTTTATCTCAAAATATTCATCAAATGGGTTTGGGAAAAGAAGGTGTGGAGGGGGGCTAGTTACCCTCAGATCTCTTTTAACTATTAAAAGTGAGCTTATGCAAACATCCCTTTCATAACAACCATATATACCCCACGACATAACTTACAACGCCTGCCCCAGGCCCTGGGGGGTTGTGTTGACACTTGTGTTTTTGTTATCTGACCTTTTAACTTAATGACTATCTCAAAATTTTTATCGGACGCACTTGGGGAAAAAGGAGTGTGGGGGTTCTAGTTGCCCTCCAATCTCTTTTGACTCTCAAAACTGAAATAGAAATTCAAACTTCCAAACAAATGAGCCCTCTTTCAAGTTTTTACGAGTATCCCTTCCTTATGAGCCGTATATTCTGACAGGGCATAACTTACAACACCTGCTCTCGGGCCCTGGGGGCTGTGTTGACCCTGCAGTTTTTTTTTTTTATATATATGGTCTTTGGACTATTTGTAAAAAATGACTGTCTCAAAGTTCTTATCAAATGGGTTTGAGGAAAAAAGGCGTGGAGGGGGGGGTAGGTACCCTCCAATCTCTTCTGACTATTGAAAAGTGAACTAAAACTTTCAATTTCCAATCAAATGAGCCCTTTATGAAGTTTATACGAGCATCCTTTCCATATGAATCATATATGCCCCCAGGATCTAACCTACAGCGCCTGTCCCCGAGCCCTGGGGGGTAGTATCGACACTGGAAATTTGTTATATGATCTTTGAACTATTTTTATCAAAATAGCTATCTCAAGATTTTTATTGGATGCATTTGAGAAAAAAGGTGTTGGGGGATTGTTACCCTACGATAGATTTTTACACCTAAAAAGTGAACTTGAACTTTCAGTTTCCAATAAAATAAAGCCCTCTCAGAAGCTTATACGAGCATACGCTCCATTAGAACCATATATTCCCCCGGAGCAATACTTACAACGCCTTCCCTGGGCCCTGGGGGTTGCATCGACACAGGAGTTTTTCTTATCTGACCTTTGAACTATTTTTAATGAAATGGTCATACGTAAAAGAGTTTTTGTTATATGATCTTTGAACTATTTTTAACAAAATGGCTAGCTCAAATTTTTTATCAGGTGTATTTGGGGAAAGAGGGCTTGGGGGAGGGCGTAGTTTCGCTCCGATCACTTTTGACTCTTAAAACGGGCACTAGAGCTCTCGCTTTCCAATTGAATGAGCCCCCTTTGAAGTGTATACGAGAACCCCTTTTATAAGAAGTGCCTCTGGGAAAAAGAATAGGGGAGGCTAGTGTAGAGGGGGTCTAGCTGCTCTCCGATAACTTTTGACTCTTAAAAAGGGAATTACAACTTTCAATTTCCAATCAAATGAGTCCTCTATGAAGTTTATACGAGCATCCCTTCCATAACAACCCTATATGCCCCCAGGGAATAAGAACGTCTACCCCCAGGCCTGGGGGCTTTCTCGTTATCGGAGTTTTTGCTATTTGAACTTTGAACTACTTTTAACAAAATTTCTAACTCAAAATTTTATCTAGTGCATGCAGGGCGTGGAGAGGGGGCTAGTTGCCCTCCGACCTCTTTTGACTCTAAAAACAGTGAACAAGACCTAACAATTTCCAATCAAGTGAGCCCTCTCCAAAGTTTATACGAGAATTCCTTCCATAAGAACCATATATGCCCCCAGAGCATTACTTAGAACACCTGCCTCAGGGCCTTGGGGGGTTGCGTCAACACAAGAGTTTTTCTTATCAGATCTTTGAACTATTTTTAATGAAATGGCTATTTTAAAATTTTTATCTGATGGGCTTGGGGAAAAATGGGTGTGTTTGGGGGGAGGAGGGAGGCTAGTTACCCTCGGATATCTTTTGACTCTTAAAAAGTGAATTAGAACTTTCTATTTCAAACCAAATGAGCACTCTCTGAAGTTTATACGAGCATCCCTTACATAAGAACCATACATGCCCTTAGACCATAACTTAGAACGCCTTTCCCCGGGCCCTAGGGGGTCGTAGACCTTTGAACTATTTTTAACAAAATGTCTATCTTAAAATTTCCATCATATGGGTTTGGAAAAAGAAGGCTTAGGGGCTTAGGGGGGCCAGTTGCCGTTGGATATCTTTTGACTAGTAAAACATGAGTTCGAACTTTCAATTTCTAATCAAATGAGCGCTCTCTGAAGTTTATAAGAGCATCCCATATATATGGCAACCATATAAACCCCAGGGCATAACTAACCACGTCTGCCCTTGGGCCCTGGGGGGTTGCGTCAACACCCGAGTTTTTGTTATCTGACTTTTGAACAATTTTTAACTTAATGGCTATCTCAAAAAATTTTTTCAGATGCATTTTGGGAAAAAGGGGGGACAGGGAGGGGGCAGGGATTGTTGCTCTCCAATCTCTTTTGAATCTCTAAAAATGAACTAAAACTTTAATTTCCAATCAAATGAGCCCTCTCTAATGTTTTTACGAGCAGCCCTTCCATTAGAAGCATATATTCCAACAGGGCATAACTTACAACGCCTGCCCTTGGGCCCTGGGGGGCTATGTCGACCCCAGAGCTGTCGTTCAATGGTCTTTGGACTATTTAAAAAAACGGCTATCTCGAAGTTCTTATCGGATTGGTTTGAGGAAAAAAAAGGCTACTAGTCGTCATCAAAACCCTAATTTCCAGATTTTTTCAACTACGATTAAGAAAATGCCTATCTAAGAATTTTGATTGGATGTGGTTGGGGAATAGGTGGTTACAAAAAGGGGGCTAGACGCCCTTCAATCTCTTCTGACTCTTAAAAGTGAACTAGAACTTTCAATTTCCAATCAAATGAGCCCTCTTAGAAGTTTACACAAAAATCCCTTCCAGAAGAACCATATATGCCAGAGGACATAACTTTCAAAGCCTGTCCCCATGGTCTGGGGGGCTGTGTTGACTCCAGAGTTTTATAATATGATCTTTTAACTGTTTTCAATAAAATAGCAATCTCAAAGTCTTTATTGGATGGATTTGGTAAAAAGGGTGTGGGGGGCTGAATACCCTCCAATATCTTTTGATGCTTAAAAGTGAACTAGAACTTTTAAATTCCCCTCAAATGAGCCCTCTCTGAAGTTTATACGAGCATTCTTTCTATAAGAACCATATACGCCCTAAGGGCATAACTTATAACCCTTTCCGTGAAGACTGTGGGGAGAGTATCTTTCTCAAAGACATCATTTCCAGAAGTTTCAACTACGTTGAACAAAATGGCAGTCGCAAAATTTTGACTGGATGTGTTTGGGGAAATGGGGAGCATGGAAGAGGTGCTAGCTGCCTTCTAATCACTTTCGACTATTAAAAAGGGCACTAGCCATTTAAATTTCCAATCAAATGAGGTGAAGTTTTGAAGCCATTTAAATTTCCAATCCTTTGAAGTTTTTACAACGACCCCTTTCATATTAAATGACTGGGAGAAAAAAAATAACAAATCAGAGGCAATGCTATGGCGTTGTTTATAGTAAAAGCCATACGACTCCAATGTTTTATTATTATGCTTTTTTTCCCAGAGGCACTTCATATAGAAGGTCTCGTCGCATAAACATCAAAGGGGTTCATTCGATTGGAAATCGAGAGTTCTAGTGCCCTTTTAAGCGTCAAACGTGATTGGAAGGCAACTAACACCTCTTCCACCCCCACTACTTCCCCAAACACATCCAATCAAAATATTAATAGTCGAAAGTGATTGGAGGGCACTAACCGCCATCTAACGCCCATATTTACCCCAAACACATCCAATCAAAATCTTTAGATAGTCTTTTTGTTAAAGGTAGTTGAAAATTCTAGAAAATAGGCTTTTGAGGATGACAACCTTACCCCACAGCCCTCAGGGCAAGTGTTGTAAGTTATGCCCTGGGTGTATATAAGGTTCTTATAGAAAATATTGTCGTAGAAACTTCGAAAAGGGCCCATTTGATTGTAAATTTAAGTACCTAGAGCCCTTTTTAATATTCGAAAGTGATTAGAACGCAACTAACACTACTTCCACGCACACCATTTCCCCAAACATATCCAATCAAAATTTTGAGATAGCCATTTTGTTAAACGGTGTTGAAAGTTTCGAAAACTATATCTTTGAGCAGGACACTCCCCCCACAGTCTTCAGGGCAAGGGTCATAAGTTATGCCAGGGGGGCATACATGGTTCTTATGAAAGGAATGTTTGTATAAACTTCAGAGAGAGCTCATCTGATTGGAAATTGAAAGCTCTAGTTCACTTTTTAAGCGTTAAAAGATATCAAAGGGTAACCTCCCCCCCCCCCTACGTTCTTTTTTCCTAAATACTTCTGATAAAATTTTGAGATAATGATTTCATTAAAAATAGTTCAAAGTTCATAAAACAAAACTCTGATGTCGACACAACCCCCCAGGACCGGGGGACAGGCGTTGTAAGTTAGGCCCTTAAGTTGTATATGGTTCTTATGGAAGGGTTGCTCGTATAAACTTCAAAGAGAGCTCATTTGATTGGAAACTGAAAGTTTTAGCTCACTTTTTAAGACTCAAAATAGATTGGAGGGCACCTGGCCCTCCCACGCCAATTGTTTCTCAAACCCAAAATTAATTAAAAAACTTTTTCCACAAAATAAGTTCAAAGAAAAGTAAAGAACTCCATGAACCAAAAATAGGGGAAAAATAAAATTAAAAATCTACCGAGCGTGAAACTACCGCAAATCATTAACGATAAATAAATGAAACCCAAAACGAACAGAAATCAGAGGCAACGCTATAGCGTTGCCATTAGTAAAGGCCATACGGCTCCAATGTTTTATTATTATTTTTTTATTTATTTTTCGTTTTTCCCTAGAGGCACTTTTTATGGAAAGGGTCGTCGTAGAAACTTTAAAGGGAAACAGTTCATTGGAAATCGATAGTTATAGTGCCTTTTTAATATTCAAAAATTAATGGGAGAAATCATGCCCCACCCCCCACACCCAACATTCCCCCAAACAAAACCAAACAAAATTTTGAGATAGCCATTTTGTTCAGCGTAGTAGATTTCCATAGAAAATATTTTTATGAGGAGGACACTCCCCCACAACCCTCAGAGCAAGGGTTTTAAGTTATGCCCTGGGGGCATATAAGGTTTTTATAGAAGGCGTCGTCGTAGAAACTTCAAAAAGGACTCATTCGATTGGAAATTCAAATGGCTAGTTCCCTTTTTAATAATCGTAAGTGATTGGAGGGCAACTAACCCCCTTCTCAAGCCCACCTTTTCCCCAAACACATCCAATCAAAATTTTGAGATAGCCATTTTATTAAAAGTAGTTTTAAGGTCTAGAAATTAAGTCTTTGAGGATGACAACTCCCCCACAGCCCTCGGAATTAGGGTTGTAAGTTAGTCCCTGGGGTCATATAAGGTTTTGTGAAGACAACGTTGTCATAGAAACTTCAGAAAGTGCTCATTTGATTGGAAATTCAAATGGATAGTTCCTTTTTAATAGTAGAAAGTGATTCTAAGGCAACTGACACCCCTTCCACGCCCACCATTTCCCCAAACACATCCAATCAAAATTTAGATTTAGTTATTTTTTCAACGTAGTTGAAAGTACTGGAAATTATACGTTTGAGCTGGACACTCCCCCCACAGTTTTCAGGGGCAAGGGTTATAAGCTATGCCCTGGGGGCATATATGGTTCTTATGGAAGGAATGCTCGTATAAACTTCAGAGAGGGTCTGTTTGATTGGATATTGAAATTTTGAGCTCCCTCTTTAATAGTCAAAAGAGATACAAGGGCAGTTAGTCTCCTCCCCCCCCCCTACGCCGTCTATTTAAAAACCCATCTGGTGAAAAATTTTAATAGACATTTTGTCAAAAACAGTTCAAAGGTGGGATAAGAAAAAATCCAGTGTCAATACAACCCCCCAGGGCACAGCGTTTTAAGTTATGCCCTAAGGGCATGTATGGTTCTTATGAAAGGGATGTTTGTATAAGCTTAATAGAGGACTCATTTGATAAGAAATTGACAGTTCTAGTTCACATTTTAAGAGTCACGAGAGTTAAACTGGCCCCCGAGCTCTTTTTTCCCCAAACCCGTGCTTTACAAACCTTGAGATAGCTAGTGTTCTGGACATTGTTCAAAAATTAGATAACCAAAACTCCCCCCAGAGCCCGGGGGATGGTGCTGTAATTGTTGTCCTTGGGACATATATGGTTCTTATGAAAGGGATGCTCATTTAAACTTCTGAGGGGGCTCATTTGATTGGAAATTGAAAGTTCTATTTCAATTTTTACGAGTCAAAAGATATCCGAGGGTAACTAACCCCCTCCCGCACACCTTTTTCCCCCAAGACCGTCCGAAATTTTTTTTATAATCGCCATTTCATTAAAAAGAGTTCAAACGTCAGATAAGAAAAATTCCTGTGTCGACGGAAACCGGCAGGGCCCAGAAGCAGGCGTTATGAATAATGCTCTAGGGGTATATGTAGTTCTTATGGAGAGGATGCTCGTATAAACTTCCTAGAAGGCTCATTTGATTGGAAATTTAAATTTATAATTCAATTTTTAAGAGTAAAAAGTGATTGGAGGGTAGCTAGCCTCCCCCCACACTCCATTTATTTTTTTCCCAGAGGCAATTCATATAATAGAAGAATAGAATATGATGTATTAGCTAAAATAGCACAAAAGCTAGCATAAGCACGTCAGAATTACCACAACAAAACAAATATTATGGGATAAACATAAAACAAAAAATGAATCAATAATAAAACAGATGTTAGGGGATAAACATAAAACAAAAGTTATATTAATTATTAAAATGGGAAACAAAATAGGGGACAAAAGAGTTTTTGTAGCTTATGGTCAACATTTGGAGATACTGGTCCAGTTTGGTGTTTGGAGCTCTACGAGCATTGAGTCTTGTATTAGGAAGGGTTTGGGGATTTTCTTTAAGGGAAGGGAGAAAACATCGATGATAGTCAGAACTAAGGCACTTGTGACCAGAGTTCATAGTAAGGATGTAACGTCGTGATTCCAATGTAATATGTTCAAGTCTAGCCAAACCTTCATCGTATGTAGTATAGGCCGTCCCCAGAATAATTTGTATTGCTCTTCTTTGAATACTTTCAATTTTAGAACATTGGTCTTTGGTGAACCCAGGGTGCCAGACAAGACAACCATATTCCAGACAGGGTCTTATATAAGAACAATAAATTATTTTAAGGTTTTGGATTGATATGGAGAACCGTTTGAAAAGAGATAAAGATTTAAGGAGAAAACAACCTGACTTAAATAAGTGGGAAATGTGGGAGTTCCATTTAAGGCTGTCATCCAACTGCACACCAAGCAGTTTAACATTATTTAAATTTGGTATGCAAAGGTAATTATTGATAAGGGGTATATTTTTTAAAAATAAAAATAACATGAAACTGCTTTTGGGTATGCTTAAGTTGAGTTTAACATTGTCAAGATCATTCTTTAAATTGTAAAGTATTGAATCAAGTGTAACATTCAAAGCATTAGATGTTTGACAAAGGTTTAGTCATTTCAAATCATCCACAAATTTAAAAGAGTTGTCAAAACTTGGTAAAACATTATTAAAAACAATGAAATATGCTAAAGGACCTAACTTAGTCCCTTGAGGTGCTCCACAGGAAATCGAGGAAAAACCTGATGAATCGCCGTTAGGGAGGACTACACATTGCTCACAGTCAGACAAAAAGCTAGCTAACATACCTAAAACAAAATCTCGTGCACCTAAAGCCCTTGCAGTATCTATAACTGTCTGATTATCCAAATTGTCGAAGGCTTTGCTAATATCAGCAAAAACAGCCTAAACGTAGGAACTATTCAACTCAAAATGTTTGAAATTCGTATCAAGTATATAAATTAAGCAATGCGTGGTGCTGTGATTCGGCTTAAAGCCAAACTGATTTGGTTTGATTTTATCATGATTATCGTCAAAAAGGAAATGGTAAATAAAAAACTTTGAAATATTTTAGAGAATATTGGGGTTTTTGATATTGGTCTTAAGTCAGAGGGAACTTTTGGGGTCTTAGGTTTTGGTATAGGAGATATATTAGCTCGTTTGAAACAAACTATAAAAATACGATCTACAAAACATAGGTTAAAAATATCAGTTAGAGGTACACTTAAATACTGGACACATTCCACAGTTAATTTGGTAGGGATATCAATTGGGTATACTGACTTATTTGTGTCAAGAGTTTCGAGTTTAAAATCAGTCTGATGAATTTCAATCACAGGAATGTCACTCACTGCACTGTTGGCCGGCATATGTTAAAGTGGTGGGTGATTTTTACAACTTTAAGCAAAATGATCATTTATGACATCTGCACCCACTGGGTCACCATTACTGTCCAGTAAGAAAAATTTTGAAGAGACCTTTCCCATGAGGTTTTGGACACTTGTGTGGAATTTCTTTGGGTCCGAATAAAATAACTTATTGAGCACGTGCGCACCATGCTCCTTTCTTGCTTTACGGATTTCGCTAACAACGATGTTTCTAAGCTTTCGAGATTCTTGGAAAATATAAATCAAAAGGGGCTCATTCGATTGGAAATCGAGAGTTCTAGTGCCCTTTTTAAGTGTCAAAAGTGATCAGAGGGTAACTGGCCCCCCAAGCCCTTTTTCCCCAAATACATCTGGTAAAAAAAATTGAGGTAGCCATTTTGTTAAAAATAGTACAAAGATCGTACAACAAACACTCATTTACGTATGGTCATTTCGTTAAAAATAGTTCAAAGGTCAGATAAGAAAAACTACTGTGTCGACACAACGCCACAAAGGCCGGAGCAGGCGTTGTAAGTATTGCTCTGGGGGCATATATGGTTGTTATGGAAGGTATGCTCGAGTAAACTTCTGAGAGGGTTCATTTAAATGGAAATTAAAAGTTGTGGTTCATTTTCTCAGAGTGAAAAAAGATCAGAGGGCAACTAGGTCCTCCTGCTCTCCACGCTTTTGGGTGTATCGGATGGATAAACCCATCTGATAAAAATTCCAGGTGATCATTTTGTTAAAAATAGTTCAACCATCATATATTAAAACTCCAAGGTCGACACAAACCTCCAGGGTCTGGGGACAGGTGTTTTAAGTTTTACTCTGGGGATATATATGGTTCTTATAGAAGGGATATTCGTATAAACTTCAGAAAGGGCTCATTTGATTGAAAATAGAAAGTTCTAGTTCACTTTTAAAGAGTCTAAATAGACCGAAGCTTAATCTAGTCCCCTCTCGCCCTTTTTCCTCAAACCCATCCGTTAAATTTTGAGATAGCAATTTTGTTAAAAATAGTTCAAACATCAGATAATAAAAACTCCGAGGTTGACACAAACCCATTTTTTCACTTTGATATTGTTACTTTGATATCAGTTTTAATATTTTGATGAATATTTGATTTTTTTTATTTTGAAAATTTGATTTTTTTTTTGAAAGTTTATTTTTGAAAAAAAATAATTTTTAAAAGCTTAGTTAATAAAAAAAAAGTTTCCGAAAAATAAGTTTTTCAAAGAAAAGTAAAGGCCATTTTAAACTTAAGCTCAGCAGGTACAAATAACTTTTAATATTCAAACTTAAAACGACCAGAAATTACACTTAAAGAAAAAATTAAACCCAAAATCAACAGAAATTAAATAAACAATTATAGCAAAAGCATATAGCAAGTAAAATATATAAACGAATAAATAGATCTTAAAGCGAGTAATGCCCAGGTTGAATATGAAAATCATGCTTAAAACGAAAAAAAAAATTCCTATTGAAGTAAAAATGAAACTTAAAACGAACATAAATTAAATATACAACCAATGCAAACAAACATAAAATAGATATTAATGTAAATTAATAAATAAATCTTAAAACGAGTGAAACTTAAATTGAATATGCAAATCAAGCTTGAAACGAACAAAATCACCACAAGCAAGAGTTTGGGTATGACCTCCTTTTCTCACTGTAAAAGTCTAAAACCACTGTGTCATTGGCGCTTTACTGAAAAACATATCCATTACTGGGAAACATAATTTCAATTTTATTTTAAATGCTGTAAGAACTGGAAAACAAAATACTTGTAATATAATACATTTTCAGTTGAGCACCAATGACGCAGTAGGCTTTTGGTTTTGATTTACAGTTAGGAGAGGAGGCAGTATGCAAACCGTTGTTTGTAGTGAACCTATATTCATCTTTAACAACTTTAAAAAGAGCTAATAAATTAAACTGAATGTTTGATATATAATAATATTAATTGCTGAAAGCTCATCAGCTCAAAGTTTCTAAGCACAAAATAAAATATTGTTATAAAATTGGTTATCAGTAAAGCACCAACGACGCAGTAGGTTTTAGACTTTTACAGTGAGAGAAGGAGGTCATACCCAAACTCTTGTTTGTGTTGATTTTTGTAACTAAAACACTAGAAAACAGGATTTGGATACCAATAGATACTTCAAAAGAATCAGAATTTAATGTTGATTTCAAATATATAAGTTTCATCAAGTTTAATCCTACCCATCAAAAGTTACACGCCTGAGAAAATTTGGCTGATTTTCGAAAAAAGGATGAAAGACCCCTAAAAGTTATAAAAACTGGTTGAAAATCCCACCATCATATTCAGCGCATCAGAAAACCTTACTGTTGAAGTTTCAAGCTCTGATCTAAAAAATGTGGAATTTTTCATTTTTTGCCAGAACAAAGATCACGGATGCGCGTTTATTTGCTTTTTTGTTTTTTTTTCCCAGGGGTGATAGTATCGACCCAGTGCTCCTAGAATATCGTAGGAGGGCTTAATGAAACTGAAATCAAAAGTTCTAGTGCCATTTTTAAGTGACCAAAAAAATGGAGGGCAACTAGGCTCCCTCCCAAGCTCATTTTTTTCCCAAAGTCACCTGATAGTAGGAGGGACCCAGAGATACAGGGAAACTCCATATATGGGCATAGAATACAGGGTTAAGTTTGCAACATTGCCAGATAAGAGCGATACTAACGTGACAGGATCATTTGTCTCTTTCTTGGCCAATCAGGGACTTAGAATACAGGGAGAAGTTTACAAAATTGCAAGGTAATAGCGAGTCTAACGGGACAAGATCACATGTGTCTCTCTAGGTCAATGAATTTACGTAAGGTTTCTCTTACACCGCAATTCAACCTTGAGATTTTGTTTACAATGTTCACGCTAACAAAGAAACATCCAGAAATTACTTTTAGGGGTTTTATTTAGGCGAAACAAATTAATCGATATTTTAGGGATTTTTGGGTGAAACAGTTTGAGATATTTTAGAGGATGATTTGGATGAAACCCTGTGGTCGCTATAAAAGACAAGTACACAATATTGTATTAGTGAGAGAATTATGAGTATGAGCCATCAATGACTCTAACCATCAAGGACTGCAACCTCCATGGTCCCGTACCCCAACCCTTAAGACCCCCTTCCCACCATTCCAACCTTTTTTTTAGGACACCCCCTAATTTTAGTATAGAGGCTAAAAATAAGAGTGAACAATGAGAAAGAAAAACGTTAGCAGAACGTCAATATTGACCTCATCTTTCAGGATTTAGACAAGCGAATGCTTTGAACATCCAATTCTGTTACTTTTCACCTAACATTTTAAAATATGGTATTTAGAATGTTACCCCATTTTTTTAAAGCCCCCTCCCCCTCCCCACATGACCTAAAATGTTTCCCCATTATGACTTTTGTATTTACGAACCTTAGCGCATCAGCTATTCATGCAAACATCCACCAATAAAATAACTTTTAAAAGAAATTATTAGCACTTTAAAATTATAAACTTGGAAAACTATATTTTCAAAGCACATTTTGACCAAATAATTTAAACGGTTAGAAATGCCATACAGATTGAAGTCGTTCTTGAAACCTTGAATCTTTCTTTATTCCGTAATAAAATATAGTTCATCTGTGTTGTAATAATTGGAGCAAATGCTTAGGGAAATGATCAACAAGAGATGTAACAACATATTCTTCAACTTGTGAGGGAGGGGAGATTGGATTTAAAATGTAGTAATCAACTATTTCGTGAGGGTTTTCTTTAAATTGTAAAATCCAGTTTATCGATACTATGAATAATTAATACATCCAGAAACGATGATTTATTTACATTTTGAGTTTCTAAGGTAAATTGTAAATTTCGGATCACATGTATTAAGCTGATCTAGAAAACACCTAAGTTCACTTTCTTCATAATTCCTGAGCGATATCACATCATCCATGCAACACCCCCGATAGACATGTTTTCAAAAAATATTAATTTAAGGTCCAATTTTCAAGATGTTCTACATAAATTTTCGTTAAGAATATGAATAACGGTGCTCCCATGGGGAGACCATTTTTTTATTGAGAAAAAGAATTAATTACGGAACTGAAAATACACTGAATGCTTATTACAAATTTTGACTAGGGGGGGGGGGGCTTAAGTTTTGCAACTAAATCTAACGTATTATATATGTACGATTTTTATAATAAAGCATAGGTTTGAAGGCTCTACATAACCACTTTCCAAATATCGGAAGCATGGGGATTTCATACATGCTAAAATTTACCTTAAGGGAATAAATTGTTTATGTAATTTAAATAAACCGTAAAACTTTGGGTCAAGAGCTACCCCAAGGATACATTTTAGGTTACTTTTTTCTCAAAATGACGTGAAATATGCTAGTTGCTGTACTTGTTAACTTTAAGCCTATTTTATTCATATTCTTTTATTATTTTTGTGACTCAAGTTCAGAAGGACATTTGAGGTGATGTTTTGTTTTTAAGGTGAGTTTGAAAAAAGAATAAATAGAGTTATTAATTGAAATGAAGGCAGATACTTTGTCACTGTGCCAAAGACTCTTAGAAAGGGCTCTAGAACTTTGAATTTTGAATCGAATTCGCTTCTTTAAATGTTTCAAAGATATTTCTAGCTATTATAGAGTGATGCTGCCTATGATATTGCTTACATATCTTTTGAAAATCAACGTGTATACAGTTTTTTTCGTTTAATTGGAATGCTCCCTAAACGTATCCTAGAAAACCAAAGTGGATGTACTCATTCACTTTAAGCCTTCTCTTATTATTTTTGTGACTCGAGTTCAGATGGACATTTGAGGTGTTGTTTTATTTTTAAGATGAGTTTGATAAAATAATAAATATAGTTACTAATTGAAATGAAGGCAGATAGTTTGTCACTGTACCGAAGACTTTTAGAAAGGACCCTAGAACTTTTAATTTTGAATCGAATTAGCTTCTTTAAATGTTTCAAAGATATTTCTAGCTATTATTGAGTGATGATGCCTATGATATTGCTTATACGCCTTTTTAAAACCAGCGTGTATACAGTTTTTTCGTTTATTTAGAACGCTCCCTAAACCTTTCCTAGAAAACCAAAGTGGCAAAACCCAGGACACATTTTCAGCAAAAAATTAAAACACGCAAAGGAAGGGAATTCTATTTCAAGAAATTCCTGCCCCCGCCCACCCCGTGCGATATGGGGGAGTTTGGTCAGTGTTATATTATTCCAGGAACGGAATCCGATCATCCCAACGAGATTCAGGGGGGTTTCCCCACTATTGAATCGTTCTGAGGAGACAAAATCCGAGCTAGGACTAGGTGATAAAAGAGGCTACAAACAGTATCACTGAAAATGGTTACGCGCACGCGCGTAACCTAGCCTAAATTAACCTAAAAAATGAATAAAATCCAACTTTAATAAAAAATATGCAAAAATGGTTGAACTTTTGCTCGTTTTTGAAATAACGCCAGGATAATAGGCTCCTCCTCCACGAAAAAACCCCCTTCCAATAGAAATAACTTTTGTGCAATTCGATCCTGTTAAAAATTTATCCCGGGCAATTACCATACTTGTTCTGATGAAACAGAATATATAGAACTTGGGTTATGGAAATGTGTTCATGATGAGAGCAAACGGTAAACAGTTGTAGCATTTCTTGTGAGGACTGTTCAATTGATTCAGCTAATTCATCAATAACCAGCCAGGAGCTTGATTGAATACTATTAACTTTATTAGTATTAAGAAAAAGTTGTTACATGAGAAGATTTGTTAGTGTTAGAGATAGCTTGCTACTTCTGACAGAAAAATTGTTATTATCAATGAAAAAATGTTAATTCCAACAAATATTTAGAATGTTTGCCTTAAAACTTGTTACTTCTAACAGATAACTTGTCATCATAACGAAAATTGCTACTTTTAAGAAAACATTTGGTATCTTTGAGAAAAAACTTGCAAGCTCAAGCAGAAAACGTGCTATCACAGATGAAAAAATGTGACTTCCAAGAGAAATTTGGGTGTTTTAAGTAAAAGTTGGTTAGTATTAAGGAAAAAAAATGTTACTTCGAAGAGAAGATATGTTATATTTGACGGAAAACTTTGTGCTGTTAGAAGAAATTCGTTACTTCTAAACAAATTTGTTATCTTTGATGGACAACTTGCTAGTTTTTAGCAGAAATCATTTTATCTGTGACTAAAAATTGTTACTTTTAAGATAAATTTGTTATCTTTGACGGATAAGTTGGAGTTATTAAAAAGAAATTTTTACTGTTAAGAAAATACTTGTTACTTCTAGGAAAAATTTAATGTTAATTAAAAGTTTGTTATTATTAAGGAAGAATGTTGTTATTTCGATGAGACAATTTGTTATTGTTCAGGAAAACTTGCTACTTGTGTCAGAAAAGTTGTTATCGCAATCAAAATATTGTTACTTCTATGATAAATTTGGTATATTTGGCAGAAAACTTGCTAGTTTTAACAGAAAACGTGTTATCACTGACGAAAATATTATTTTCTAAGAGAAATTTGATTGTGTTAAGTAAAAGTGGGTTATTCTTAAGGAAAAAGTTGATACTTCGAAGGAAAAAATTGTTAGTGTTAAAGAAACTTTGCTACTTCTGGCAGAAAACTTCTTATCATAAAGAAAAAAAAAATTTACTTCTAAGAAAGCTTGTTACTTCTAGCGGATAAATTGTCATTATATCGAAAAATTGTTGCATCTAAGAAAAAAGTTTGGTATCTTTGACAGAACACTTGCTAGTTCAAGCAGAGAGTGTGTTATCACTGTGAAGAGTTTTATTTCTAAGCGAAATTTGAGTGTGTTAAGTAAAAGTATGTTAGTATTAAGGAAAAAAGTTGATGTTTCGAAGAGAAAATCTGTTAGTGTTAAGTAAAAGTTTGGTATTATTAAGGAAGAATGTTGTTACTTTGATGAGAAACTTTGTTAGTGTTAAGGGAAAGTTGATACTTCTGACAGAAAAGATGTTATCACAAATGAAAAAATTGTCACTTTTAGGAATAATTTGATATCTTTGATGGACAACTTGCTAGTTCTAGCAGAAGTCGTGTTATCAGTGACGAAAAATTGTTACTTTTAATAAAAATTTGTTATCTTTGACGGAAAGTTGGTGCTATTAGAAAAATTTGTTACTGTTAAGAAAAAACCTGTTAATTCTAAGATAATTTGATAGTGTTAAGTAAAAGTTTTTTAGTATTAAGGAAAAATACTGTTACTTCGATGAGAAAATTTGTTAGGGCTATGGAAAACTTATTACTTATGACAGAACAGATGTTATCACAAACGAAAAATTGTTACTTCTAAGAAAAATTTGTTATCTTTGGTGGACAACTTGGCAGCTCTAGCAGAGATCGTGTTATCAGTGACAAACAATTGTTACTTTTAAGAAAAAATTGTTATCTTCAACAGATAGGTTAGAGCTATTAAAACATTTTTTTTAGTGTTAAGAAAATACTTGTTATTTCTAGGAAAAATTTAATGTTAATTAAAAGCGTGCTACTATTAAAGGAAGAATGCTTTTACTTCGATGAGACAATTTGTTAGAGTTAAGGAAAACTGACTACTTCTGACAGAAAAGCTACTTGTTACTTCTAGCTGATAAGTTGTTATCATAGCAAAAAAATTGTTACTTCTAAGAAAAAAAATTTGGTATCTTTGACAGAAATCTTGCTACTTCAAGCAGAAAACGGATTATCATTGACGAAAAGTGTTATTTCTAAGAGAAATTTGAGTGTGCTAAGTTAAAGTATTTTAGTATTATGGAAAAAAGATGATGCTTCGAAGAGAAAATGTTTTAGTGTTAAGTAAACGTTTGGTAGTATTAAGGAAGAATATTATTACTCTGAAGAGAAGATTTGTTAGTATTTAGCAAAACTTGCTACTTCTGACAGAAACTTTGTTATCACAATCAAAGAAAAGTTAATTCTTATAAAATTTTGGTATCTCTGACAGAAAACTTGCTAGTTCAAACAAAAAACGTGTTATCACTGAAAAAAAAATATTATTTCTAAGAGAAATTAGGGTGTGTTAAGTAAAAGTATGTTAGTATGCGGGAAGAATGTTGTTACATCGAAGAGACGGTTTGTTAGTGTTAAAAACGTGTTACTTCTGACAGAAAACTTGTTATCATATCGAGAAAATTGTTACTTCTAAGGAAAATTGTATATGTTTGATTGAAAGTCTGTTACTTCTAACAGATAAGTTGTCATCATAACGAAAAATGCTAATTCTAAGAAAGTTTCTGTGGTTGCGGGGATGTGGTGATGGCAGAGGGGTGTTTTAGTAAAGTTATAGTGCAACACTGTGTACTAAATTGCTTGAAAAAGCCTGAATGAATGACTTGAAAATAATATTTTTAGCGAGAAATGTTGGAAGTCTTTTTGGGGGATGGGGTGATGAGAGGGGATGTCTTAGAGTATTCATAGTGTAACATTGTGAGGTGAAATCCTTAGAATAACTAACAATGGTAAAAAAATGGGGGCTTCTCTGTTTTGAAAGGGGGGAGGGGTGCTGAGTGGAGAGTTGGTGCTAGTGTGAAAACTGTGTCGTAGCGCCATTCCGCTTTGAACCATAAGCATGCTTTTCTATCAGTTTGGACACCTTCTCTCTTCTCACAAAGGGACGTTCTGACGTTAGAGGGTTGCTGTAGAAACTTAAAGATAATTTTCCTATTATTACTACCTTTAAATTATCTCGAGCGAGACAGTTTTTAGCCTCTTTTATCACCTAGTCGAAGCTCGGATTTCGTCTCCACGGAACGATTCAATAGTGAGCAAACCCCCTTGAATCACGTTGGGATGATCGGATTCCTTCCCTGGAATGAGACAGTATTGACCGAACTCCCCCAAATCGCCCGGGGTAAGCGGGAGGTAAGAAATTCTTGAAATAGAATTTTCCTTCCTTTGCGTGTTTTGATATGTGTGTGTGATATATATATATATATATATATATATATATATATATATATATATATATATATATATATATATATATATATATATATATATATATATATATATATATATATATATATATATATATATATATATTTGTGTTTTTTTTTTTTTTTATTTATTTATAATTTTTTTTTTCTCTCTCTCTCTCTCTTTCTATCTCTATGTCTCTCTATTTGTCTCTCTCTCTCTGTCTCTCCCTCTCTCTCTCTCTCTCTCTCTCTCTCTCTCTCTCTCTCTCTCTCTCTCTGTCTCTCTCTCTCTCTCTCTCTCTCTCTCTCTCTCTCTCTCTCTCTCTCTCTCTCTCTCTCTCTCTCTCTCTCTCTCTCTCTCTCTCTCTCTCTCTCTCTCTCTCTCTCTCTCTCTCTCTCTCTCTCTCTCTCTCTCTCTCTCTCTCTCTCTCTCTCTCTCTCTCTCTCTCTCTCTCTCTCTCTCTCTCTCTCTCTCTCTCTCTCTCTCTCTCTCTCTCTCTCTCTCTCTCTCTCTCTCTCTCTCTCTCTCTCTCTCTCTCTCTCTCTCTCTCTCTCTCTCTCTCTCTCTCTCTCTCTCTCTCTCTCTCTCTCTCTCTCTCTCTCTCTCTCTCTCTCTCTCTCTCTCTCTCTCTCTCTCTCTCTCTCTCTCTCTCTCTCTCTCTCTCTCTCTCTCTCTCTCTCTCTCTCTCTCTCTCTCTCTCTCTCTCTCTCTCTCTGTCTCTCTCTCTCTCTCTCTCTCTCTCTCTCTCTCTCTCTCTCTCTCTCTCTCTCTCTCTCTCTCTCTCTCTCTCTCTCTCTCTCTCTCTCTCTCTCTCTCTCTCTCTCTCTCTCTCTCTCTCTCTCTCTCTCTCTCTCTCTCTCTCTCTCTCTCTCTCTCTCTCTCTACATATATATATATATATATATATATATATATATATAACATTCCTAAACATTCCGCTCTGGACCATAAGTATACTTTTTATCGGTTTGGACATCTACTCTTCTCGCACAGTAATGTTCTGACGTTAGAAGGTTGCTTTAGAAACTCAAAGATAATTTCCCTGTTGTTACTACCTTTAAATTATCTCGAGAGAGACAGTTTTTAGCCTCTTTTATCACCTAGTCAAAGCTCGGATTCCGTCTCCACGGAACGATTCAATAGTGAGCAAACCCGCTTGAATCACGTTGGGATGATCGGATACCGTCCTTGGAACGAGATAACACTGACCAAACTCCCCCACATCTCGCGGTGGTGTGGGGGGCAAGAATTTCTTGAAATATAATTTCCCTTCCTTTCCGTGTTTTGATATTTTTGCTGAAAAATGCGTCCTGGGTTGCGCCACTTTGGTTTCCTAGGAAACGTTTAGGAAGTGTTCCAAATAGACGAAAATACTGTATACAGGCTGGTTTTCAAAAGGCATATAAGAAATATCATAGGTATCATCACTCTATAATACCTAGAAATATCTTTGAAACATTTAAAGAAGCTAATTCGATTCAAAATTAAAAGTTTTAGGGTCCTTTCTAAGAGTCTTTGGCACAGTGACAAACTATCTGCCTCCATTTCAATTAATAACTCTATTTATTGTTTTTTTCAAAGTCATCTTAAAAATAAAACATCACCTCAAATGTCCTTCTGAACTCGAGTCACAAAATAATAAAGAATATGAAAAACAAATAGGCTTAAAGTGAATGAGTACATCCACTTTGATTTTCTAGGAAACGTTTAGGGAGTGTTCCAATTAAACAAGAAAAACTGTATACACGCTGGGTTTCGAAAGGCATATAAGTAATATAATAGGCAGCATCACTCTATAATAGCTAGAAATGTCTTTGAAACATTTAAAGAAGCTAATTTGTTTCAAAAATGAGAGTTCTAGGGTCCTTTATAAGAATCTTTGGTACAGTGACAAACTATTTGCCTCCATTACAATTAATAACTCTATTTATTCTTTTTTCAAACTCATATTAAAAATAAAACATCACCTCAAATGTCCTTCTTAACTCAAGTTACAAAAATAATAAAAGAATATGAAATAATATAGGCTTAAAGTGAACGAGTACAGCAACTTGCATATTTTATGTCATGTATAGCGAAGTAGCATGTATGAAAGCACCATTCTTCCAATATTTGGAAAGTGGTTATGTAGAGCCTTCAAACCTTTGCTTTATTCTCAGAAATCGTACAAACGTAATTCGTTAGATTTAGTGGGAAAACTTAAGCCCCTCCCCCTAGTCAAAATTATTTTCACTTCCGTAATTAATTCTTTTTATCAAAAAAAAATGGTCTCCCAATGGGAGCACAACTATCCGGGTTATTAACGAACTTTTATGTAGAACACCTTGAAAATTGAACCTTAAATTCATATTTTTGAAAACATGTCTATAAGGGACGTTGTATGGATGATTTGAAATCGCTCTGGAATTATGGGGAAAGTGAACTTAGGTGCTTTCCAGATCAACTTAATACATATAAGCCGAAATTTATAATTTACCTTAAAAACTCAAAATGCAAATAAATTATCGTTTCTGGATGTATTACTTATTGGTAGCATTGATAAACTGGATTTTACAATTTACAGAAAACCCTCACAAAATAGTTGATAACTAAATTTTAAATCCCATCACCCCTTCCCCACAAGTTAAAGAAGGTGATGTTACATCTCTTGTTGATCATTTCCTCAAACATTTGCTCTGATTCTTACGACACAGATGAACTAAAATTTACTACGGAACAAAGAAATATTCAAAATGTGCTTTGAAAATATAGTTTTCCAAGAGTATAATTTTAAAGTGCTAATAATTTCTTTTAAAAATAATTTATTGGTCAAGGTTTGCATGAATAGCTGATGCGCTAAGGCTTGTAAATACAAAAGTCATAATGGGGAAACATTTTAGGTCATGTGGGCGGGGGGGGGGGGCTTTAAAAATAGAGTTCCATTCTAAATGCCATATATTAAAATGTTAGGTGAAAGTAACAGAATTGGATGTTCAAAGCATTCGCTGGTCTAAATCCTAAAAGATGAGGTCAATGTTGACGTTTTGCTAACTTTTTTCTTACAAATTTTTAACTCTTAATTTCAGCCTCTATATTGAAAATTGGAGGGTGTCCTAAAAAAATTTGGAATTGTGGGAAGGGGGTCTTGGAGGTTGGGTCTTGGAGGTTGGGGTAGGGGACCTTGGAGGTTGCAGTCCTTGATGGTTAGAGTCATTGATGGTTCATGCTCATAATTCTCTCAATAATCTAGTATTGTTTACTTGTCTATTATAGCGACCACAGGGTTTCACCCAAATCATCCACTAAAATGTCTCAAACTGTTTCACACAAAAAATCCCTAAAATGTCGATTAATTTGTTTCCCCCAAATAATCCCCTAAAATTAATTTCTGAATGTTCCTTTGTTAGCATGATCATTATAAACAAAATCTCAAGGTTGAATTGCGATGTAAGAGAAACCTTACGTAAATCCATTGGCCTAGAATGAGACATGTGATCTTATACCTTTATACTCGCTCTTAACTTGCAATGTTGTGAACTTATCCCTACATACTAATTCCCTGATTGGCCTAGAAAGAGACCCGCGATCCTGTCCCGTTAGACTGGCTCTTGTCTGTCAATGCTGTAAACTTCTTCCTGTATTTTATGCCCATATATGGAGTCCCCCTATACCTTCTGGGTCCCTCCTACTCCTGATCAAAATTTTTGAGACAGCCATTTTGTTCAGCATGGTCGGCGATGTGATAACTATGTCCTTTAGGGTAACTTAATCCCTGGAGCCCCCGGGAGGAGGGCTGAAAGTTATGAACCCAATGTTAACATATGGTACTGGTTATTTGGAAGTATACAGACGTTTTCAGGGGGGATTTTCTTCTGGTAGTAGGGGTAGGGAGTTGGGTCGGGGTTTATGCGGGAGGATATTTCTATGAAGGAAGTTTTCATGGTGAAGGGACATTGGTATGAAGGGGACGCTGGATTTCCCAGCATTATTTAAAAAAAATCAGAAATTAGGTAAATTAAAAAAATTTTTCAACTGAAAGTAAGGAGGAACATCAAAACTTAAAACGAACAGAAAATATTACGTATATAATTGGACTCACCCCCTAGTCAATACCTCGCTCTTTGAGCCAATAATTTCATAAGAGTTATTTATTCCAATTAACGGCCTTTGTGATTAAGCGGTCATTTTTAAAGAATTGGAACAAATTTCGAACTTTATCTTAAAAAGCAAGGTATTGAGTAGGGGATGACCCCCCTTATATACATATTCAAAATATATGAAACTACAAGTTCGTTACGTAAGTTAATTCGTAAGTTACATATATTTATTACTAATGAAAACGTTCGTAAACAAAATTAAACAACTTTCGAGGAGGTCATTTAACCGAATAAAAGTAAAATTAATATGCAAATTTTGTTTTAATTGTTCATATACGGTGAGCCAAAATCAAAACTTGCATTAATTCAAAAACGTTCAAAAATTAAATTTAAAAAAAAAATTTTTGAATTGAAAGTAAGGAACGACGTTAAAACTTAAAACGAACAGAAATTATTTCGTATATGAAAGGGGCTGTCCCCTCCTCAACATCTCGCTCTTTACGCTAAAGTTTGACTTTCTCACAACTCTATTTTTTTCAACAATAAAAAACTTTATTTTCTTCTCTGCCGTTCAATTGTTCAATTTGTTGCTGTTGTTGATATATATTGTGAAAGTTATGAAAAGGATATACAAATTCCGGTGGTTTCAGATAGGACTCTCCATATTCTCCGTTGTTGATGCAGTGTTAACACTCGCCATATGTTCGTATCTAGGCTGCTCGTTTCAGATGTAGAACTCGATGGCTGGGTCCAGCGAGTTTCACATGTTTTTCTGTAACACGTATTTTGAAGCTAAAGTTTATCCATATGTTTGGAATCAGGTCTACCCAAAAAAATTACGGCTCTTCCAGCAACTGGATTTTCTTATTCTATGCATATTAACCGAAGAAAAACACAGATGATGAAAATGTTGACAGTTCAAGCTTCTTGATTGGGGGAATTCCCAATCCTAGACACAGATTTCTAGGCTCTAGAACTGGGTACTTCGATTTAGCTCGTCTCAGCTACGCGCCGAGATCTGCGTGTGATCGAGAAATCTCTAGACACAAATGTCTGGCCAGAACCATGGCTGGACATGGATGCCTAGCCAGACACACGTCTAAACGCCGTTAATCAGAGAATTTCAGTCACTTCCTTAAAAATTTCATAGAAAATAAAAATGATTTCTTTCACAAGGTTGTATTGAGAAGTTCTCAATAAGACTAACATGAACCAATATTAAAAAGCAATGCATTCAAGGCTTAGTGCAGAGTGATTAGTTAATATACTCGCTTAATTCTTTCAAATAGATAGTTTTCAAATAAATTTTGCTATTATTTGCTGCTTATGTAAGTGTAGTTTATATATATATATATATATATATATTTTAATTAATAAATGGACAAACAAAATGATAAAAATGGCACATATCTCTTCTTTCCCGAAGCAAATGCTTGTCAGGGATCCCATTAAATCAGTCAAACATTAACAAATACATAAGTGAATAAACAAATTCCTCCTTTGAAAAAAATAATGTTTTCTTATTTCCTCTTTTCTCTCCTTCCTCCTCCCCAACTGATATGAATTTTTTTTCCGTTGTTTGCACTGTTTACTGTATGACGAGTTTCTCAGTTATAAATAGTAATAGTAATATTTTTCTAAACAGGGTGATTTTTAGTTTATCAACCTAATTTAGCTCATCAACGGTAGTTTATTTCAAATTGAATAGGAGCCTAAACAACACAGCCGAAAGCTTTTAGTAATCACAATTTTTTTTATTTTCTTTTTCGATGCTTATTTTGTTAACCGGTGGTTCTAGTGTTATAATATATCATATCATATGAGCGATATCATGAGTTTCAATTACAAGGGAAGAAAATGCTTTTATATCTGTAAAATATGTATAATATCATGGAAATATGTAACAACTATAATGTAAACTTGGGAAATACCACCCAATGTGCATTTTAAATATCGCGAGGTCGGGTCTATGCTTGATTTTTTAAAATTATTATCAACTTAAATTTTTTTTGAAAAACTTAGGCCTATATCAAAAGTGCACCCTTGTTCCCATTAATGTTGAGCTCTGGGGAAGCAGTTGTGAAGAATGTCTATATCTAAAGTATCTTTATTCCAAATTATACTTAAATGCTAAATCTTTTCAGATGCTACAAGTTGAAAAACAACAGTAGAATCAGCCCACTAAGCGGGAGAGCAATACTTGAAATGATCGAAAAAATGGTCAGTAATAACGAGGACCAGTTGAACAATTATTACTTAAGCGAAAGGGAAACAGAGAAAGGAATCTATTACTCAAGAGAACAACTATCCCTGCTGGATCCGTTTTGGGAAAAGTACAAGTGTCCAATATTATTCATAACTGGTTATGCTGGGAGTGGAAAAACGCAAGTTCTTCTTGAAAAAATGAGGCGGCTACTCATGGACGAGAACACAGAGAATAAGTGTATTTTCATCTGTTTCAATTCTGGTCTCCGCGATCATGTTGAGGGTCAGATAAAAAAAATCCAAAACAATAGAGGAGAAGTGAAAACTTTCCATAAATTTTTCGAAGGTCTATGTAAAAATTCTGGCACTAATGCAACAGAGAAAAGTTTGAAAGGATTTACTGAAGCCCTTAAAGAAGGAAACAATATTTATAAACTCAAGTGTAAGATAAGATATCTGACTGGATATCACATTTTCATTGATGAGTATCAAGATCTAGACGCCAATTATTTGTTTCTGATTCACCAGCTTCTATTAAATAACGACTCTGAAGAAAAGCTTCGATGGATAGTTTTTGACGAAAATCAAGTAGTTCTACCATGCCACAATAGTGAGGTTGTTATTCCAAATGGATGTGAAGTTATATATCTGCCAAGTATTTACCGAGGAACAGTAGAAATTCATGAATTCTTACATTTTCTACGCTTCCCATCTAAGTACAACAAGCTGGAAAACCCGGGCCACCTTCGACTCATATATGGAGTTAAGAGCTCCATAAAACCCATAGAGCATATTTATGAGACTTTTAATGATCTTCTTAGGAAGACGCGAGACGGGTTGCAGGAATGCATTGAAAAACATGACATTAACAAAAACGACATAATTCTCATTGTCGACAAAGCGGATAACTTCAAAATATTTGAAGAAGTTTGTGAGGAATTTGATGTTAAAATGTCTACAGTGAGTATGTACAAAGGATTAGAAAGCAAAGCAGTAGTTGCCGTTTTTTTTGAAAATTTACTTTTTGGCCCATCTGACAAAATAAGAAGGGATTTAAACAAACTTTACACTGCATGTTCAAGAGCTCAGTCGATACTCATCCTTATAACCCATGTTGATACAAATTCTGAACTGGAGAAACTTCGTTATCAGAAAGGTCAGATTCCCATAGAGGATGGTAAACCATATCATTATTCTTTGAAGAAGAAACGGAAACTGGAAAACTAAAGAGAACTAGGGAGTAAACTAGATAGAACTAGAACTAGACCATCAGTTCAAGATTTTTTTTCACTACAATTTTTATTTTCATTTTCAATGTTGTAAGAACTGGAAAATAATAAATTTGTAATATACGAGTAATTCATTTTCAGCAAAGCACCAATGACGCAGAAGGCTTTAGGTTTTTACAGTTAAAGAAGGGGGCAGTATCCAAATTTTGCTGTAGTGAAACTATATTTGCCTTGACCAATCTTGAAAAGAACTAACAAATCAAACTGAATATTTGATGCATAATGATATTAATTGCTAAAAGCTCATCAGTTCAAAATTTTACTGTAGTTTTAATATTTATTTTCAATATTAAGTACAAAAGAAAATATTTGTAATATAATTTGTTTTCAGTAAAGCACCAATGACACAGTAGGTTTTAGGCTTCTGCAGTGAGGCAATGCCCAAACTCTTGTTTGTATTTATTTTTATTTGATTCAAACTGGATTTGCATATTCTTTTTAAGTTTCACTCGTTTTAAGATTGATTTATTCATTTACATTAATATTTATTGTATGTTTGTTCGCATTGATTGTTTATTTAATTTCTGTTCGTTTTAAGTTTCATTTATACTTTAATAGCAAAATATTTGTTTTCGTGTTAAGCTTGATATTCACTTTCCGTCTAAGCCTTGCTTGCCTTTAGGTTAGATCGATTCATCTATATTATCACTTATTGTATGTTTTTGCTATGATTACTTGTTCCATTTCTGTTCGTATTAGGTTTTATATATTCTATAATAGTAATTTCTGGTCATTTTGAGCTTGTATTTTAACAGGTATTAGTATCAACTGAGCTTAAGTTTAAAATGGCCTTTACTTTTCTTTGAAAAACTTATTTTTCGAAAAGTTTTTTTTAAATCAATTTTTGTTCGTTTTTGATTGCAAAAAGTTTCAAGTTTTTATGGCATGAAGGGGGGGGGGGGGTACTTGCTGTTCGATTATTCTTGACTTTAAAAAACAGATATAGAACTTTCAATTTAAATCGAATGAGGCTTTTTTCAAAGTCTATACGATTGCCTCTTTGATAAAAACCTTATATATGAACAATAGACAGCTTGCATAATTTGTGGACAGCGATTGACAACAATGAATTGATTGAAAAAATAGCTCCAATAAGGGAGTTTAGATCATTTCACTTGCTGACACAAAGGGATCACGACTGTTTGGAATTGACCTTAATAGGATTTTGTGTGCCAAAGCAATTTTGCATCTATCACAGAGTATGTATTTTAACCTTATTATTGTATAATTATAATAGATTTCCTATGTGTTCTTCCAATACAAAACACCTTCCAATAAGTTATAAACCCCCCTTAATAAGTTATGCCCCAGGGCATAACTTAAAACGCCTCCCCCCGGGCCCTGGGGGGCTGTGTCGACACTGGAGTTTTTTGTTATCAGAACTTTGAACTATTTTAACAAAATGTCTATCTCAAAATTTCTATCTGATGCATTTATGGCTTGGAGGAGGGGGGAGGGCTAGTTACCCTCCAATCTCTTTTGACTCTTAAAAAGTGAACAGGAACTTTCAATTTTCAGTCAAATGAGCCCTCTCTAAAGTTTATACGAGCATCCCTTCCATAAGAAATAATGGGAAGGATTCGGAGAATCCTTAAATTACAACCCTTGTCCTGAGGGCTGTGGGGGAGTTGTCATCCTCAGAGACCTAATTTCCAGAACTCAAAACTACATTTAATAAAAGGGCTGTCTCAAAATTTTGATTGGATGTGTTTTGGAAAAAGGTGGGTGTGAGAGGGGGTTAGTTGCACTCAAATCACTTTCGACTATTAAAAAGGGCACCAGCCCTTTGAATTTCCAATCGAATGAGCTTTTTTTAAAGTTTCTACGACACCACCTTCTATATAAACCTTATGTGTCCCCAGGGTATAACTTAAAACCCTTGCCTTGAGGATTGTGGGGGAGTGTCCCCTCCCCTGGATCCGCTACTGCCTTATACTCTCTGTTTCTTTCCTTGTTAGGGAGGAGAGCAGATGCCTAATATGTGTTTGTTAATACCAAAACATTTTAACTCTCATTCGACCTTCAGGTATAAACAGAATTAGTTCAAAGAAAGGGGTGGGGAAAACGGGCGTGGGGGGGGGGGGGTATTTGCCCTTCGATCAGTTTTGACTCTTAAGAGCTGGACTAGAACTTCCAGTTTCCAATCAAATGAGCCCTCTCTGAAGTTTATACGAGAATCCCTTCCTGCCCCCGGGCCCTGGGGGGTTTTGTTGACGCCAGAGTTTTGTTACTTAACCTTTCAACTATTTTTAACAAAATGGTATTTGTAACAGTTCTATATAAAGCAGCTCTGGGGGGAAAGTAATAAAAATATTGAAGCTCTATAAGATTTATTCATTTATTTATGTTTGCACCGGTTATCTTTACGTTTGTAACACAGTTAATTTTAATTTCTGTTCATTCGGGGTTTTGTTTATTCTTTAACAATAATTTCTGGTCTTTTTGAGTTTTAACTATAATATGAATTAATTTCTGCTGGTCCTGAGTTCAATATGGCTTTTTACTCTTCTTAGAAAACTTATTTTTATGTAAGGTTTTTTTTAAATTAATAATAATAAAACATTGAAGCCTTATGGCCTTTGCTCTACACAGCTTAATTTACATGCCTTTGAAAAATCAAACCTGATTTTTTCACGCAACAATGAATGGATCTTGCTAGGTTATTCCATTTGTTGATGCAGAAAGAACAGCATCATTTTGATTATACCCTTTTTTGGATTTTTTGTGCCACAATAATTTAGCATTTATCGCAAAGCATGTATTTTAACCTTATTTTAAGTATGGTTGTAATTTTTAGTATTTTATAATAGATTTACTATGTATTCTTCCCATACAAAACTTTACCTTATTTAATGTCTTTGGAGTGAGGGCAGCGTAGTTGGCATAAAGAAGAAAACTTTAGCGTAGACAGTATGAGAGGGTGAGGGTGAGGTTGGAGACTCATTCAATACGGGGCGGAACTTCACTTATCTCCTCCGTTCCCAATTTAGGAGATTAGAGAGACTCTTTGGGCTGTAGAATGTTGGACCGTTTGAGTTGTGGAAGTTGTATTCAAAAATGCTTTATATTTTCAGTTATTGCTATATTGCTTTCATAGATTGTGGAATGGTGAGGCCCCTGATCCATGATTTGGATGAACCTTAGCTCATAATATGTAAACTGGATTAATTGTTCCGTGTTACATGCATATATTATTGTATATGCATTATTTTGAGCTATACTTTTATCGCATTGCGTTCCTTCTTAAGCCTTGAGATAAAAGCTGAAACCTTAGCTTAAATTATATAATCGTTGCAATATATAAGCCTATCCTCCGATTTGTGCTGCAAATGGGAGGATATTAGGGGGTCAGGTTTAAGGCTAAGGGTTGGACGGGCGGGGCTGGCTGTGCAAAACAAAATGAGGAGTTCTTAGAAAAAGGCCCAATAAAACTAAAGTCTTATTGTCTTTACGACTTATGGTTTTATATTGTCAAAGACGTATTTACAGAAAAAATTAATTAAAAAAAAAAGCTTTATAACAGAAATAACCATAAAAAGGTAGTATGTCGAGCTATCCTCTCATGTGCACAACACATGAGAGGAGAGAGGTTGGTTCATTGCAAAGAGGTGGGCGGACGGGGCTGGCAGTACAAAGCCTTCTAGCTGGTGGCCCTGTTTTCACTGAACAACTAAAAAAACAATCAAACATCGAAACCTTATTGCCTTTATGGCAACGAGGAAATCCTTTTATATGGAAGCAAAATCTAAAACAGAAAAAATTCTTTTAGTATCTAGAAAGAATTATATATATCGTTGCATTACATAAACCTATCCTCCAATTTGTGCTGTAAATGGGAGGAGGGGGTCGGATTTAATGCTAAGGGGTAGGTGGACGGGGCTGGCTGTACACAAAATTCTCGTTGGTGGCCCTGTTTTCACTAATCTCAGTGCACAACTAAAAAACAATAAAACATCAAAACCTTATTGCCCTTATGACCATTAGTTTTCTATTGTCTAGAACTCAGTAACATAAGAAAATTAATCTAAAAAACTAAAATAACTTTACACAAGAGATAACCATTCACAAGCAGTATATTTTTATGATTTTGGGAGAAATCAGGAAATATGAATATTCGATAATAGTATAAAAAAATATGACAGTGAAAAGGGTATGAAAGAATTGTTGCATATGCCAGAGGCTGCAATATAGGTAAATTTAAGGCAAAACATGGATAACTCCAGATCTAGGGATTACATTAGCCAAATTGTGTTCAAAATTTTGGTACAAAATAGAAACTGTTTCACATATTAATGATGACCATTAGGTGGTTCAACCACTCTGAGGTTGAAAGTGACTATTTCTTCATTTACTGAAAAACATTTCAGGGACAATGGCATAGCTGTAACACGTACATCGTTGGAAGTCAAAACGATGTGAGTGCTTCATTGATTCATAGATTATCATTCTCTTACTTAAGTGTCCACAAACTTCTACAAAATTAGTTCAACTTTTTTTTTATTATAATAATTGGCAGAAAAGAATTTATATATAAGTGAGAATTGTATTAAGGATTGGCTGTTAGACGGCGGTCGTCTTCAGGGAGTAGGGGCTATGTACTTCTAATGAATAGTGTTTTTTCATTACAAACAAGAGTATGGCTACTGCCCGCTCCCCTAAGGGTAAAAGCATCATTCTCTTACTTAAATTAAATAAACAATCAATGCGAACAAACATACAATATCTATTAATGTAAATGAATAAATAAATCTTAAAACGAGTGAAACTTAAATTGAATATGCAAATCAAGTTTGAGCAGTTGAAGGTCCTGGAAATTATGTCTTTGAGCAGAAAGCTCCCCCCAACGTCTTTAGGGCAAGGGTTATAACTTAAGCCCTGGGGTGTATACATTTTTATTGAAAGCTTTTTCGTATAAACTAGAAAAAAGGCTCATTCCATTGGAAATTCAACGGGGTAGTGCCCTTTTTAATAGTCGAAAGTGATTGGAGGAAAACAACGCCCACCATTTGCCCAAACACATCCAATTAAAGTTTTGAGTTATCCAATTTGTTCGACTTAGTTGATTTTCAGATGGAAATTATATTATTGAGGAGAACACTTCCCCCAAAACCCTCAAGGCAAGGATTATAAGTTATGCCCTGGGGGCATATAAGGTTTCTTAAGAAAGATTTGTTGTAGAAACTTAAAAATGGGCTCATTGATCGGAAATACAAAGGGCTAGTGCCTTTTATAATAGTCGAAAGTAATTGGAGAGCAACTGACCCCGCTCTCACGCTTACCTGTTCCCCAAACACACCCAATCAAAATTTATGATGGCAATTCTGTTCAGCACAGCTGAAAGTTTTGGAAATTAGGTCTTTGAGGATGACAACCATCCCACAGCCCTCGGGACAAGGTTTGTAAGTTATGCCCTGGGGGCCTGTCAGGTTTTTATAGAAGGCTTTGTCGTAGAAACTTCAAGAAAGGCTCATTCCATTGAAAATTGATTGAAAGACAACTAACACCCCTTCCACGCCCACCATTTGTCCAAACACTTTTAATCAAAATTTTGAGACCGTCATTTTGTTCACCCCAGTTGGAATTTCTAGAAATTATATATTTAAACCTGACACTCCTTCCGCAGTCTTCAGGGCAAGGGCTATAAGTTATGACCTGGGGGCATATAAGGTTTCTATTAAATGCGTTGTCGTAGACACTTGAAAAAAGGCTCATTCGATTGGAAATTTAAAGGGCTAGTGTGCCTTTTTAATAGTTGAAAGTTATTGGAGGGCCACTAACAGTAGAATGGCCCCTATTGATCCCGACAGCACCACGTGGTTTATGGTTTTCTCACTGAGAATGAAAAGACAGAGTTTTTCTCACTTGAAAAAACAGGAATTTTCTCACTTTTATGAATGTTTCTTGGACGGTTATGTGTGTCAGTCAATTTATTTGTTGTTTTTCATGGATGTCAACAGTAATTTATGTCTGTTTTATGGTTTTTGTCAGTGAGAATGGAAAAACAGGAACTTTCTCACTTTGATAGATGTTTTCTGGATTTTTGAGTCTAACGGGGACCGGATTCAATTACCTCTTTTTTCAAGATCTTTTTTTGTCGTTGGTGTTGTTTTGGCAAAGTGCATGCTCGGGACGAATGTTATGATTCTTCTCAGCCAATCAGCGAGTCGGTTACATCTCCTTTCTCAGCCAATCAGAGGCTTGCTTACATATTAGCGGCGGAGGATTGCAGAGAATATAAGGAAAGGGTTTTTGCCAAATTTTTATTAGCCTGTGAATAGAATTCAAAGGAGTGAGAAGAAAAGTTTTGACTTTACTCATTTGGATATATATGCGTGATGGCGAGTGGAATGTTTACCCTCTTAGAAGTTGATAGTGGAGTTGATGCTAATAATACAAGAGCACCAAACATTGCGGTGGAAATCACGAAAGGATCACGGCTTTGTCTGGAACGGAATTCAGTATATGCAAGATAGTGATGTCCCTTAGCAAATTTTAAATAGAGGATCAATTATGTTTCGCTGCAAAAGTTGATATAGCACATGTCAATAGACTTCAATGTGCTTTAAGTGCATTACTGAAACTTATCGAAGACAATAAATTCTACCACCAATTATATATGCTTAACATTATTATTGTTGTAATTATTAAACAAAATTTTTTTGAAATCGAAAATGTTCCCTTTGTGGTTATGTTAGGTTAGGGCTAACCAATCAGGGTCAGTCTAGAGTCAGCAGTCAGAGTGAAAGGATTGAAAAATGAATAAATTTGAGAAAGAGAGAATTAGATCAAATCTAGTGTTTATGGAAACATATTTGATTTTGGATGACGATTTTCTCGAGTTATCTCTTCAACGCAGGATATTCTCTCGTCAGGGAACACTTGACAATACAATGAGGAGTGATTCTCCCCCATTGGACTATTGTATGAAACTTTTAAAATGTGACTCAAGTGCTTATAGTCAATTTATTGATATATTAATTGAAACAAAGCAGAATCATATCGTGGATATACTTTTGAAAACATTGCCAATGGATTCAATGTAGATGGCTCCCCCCCCCCATTCGAAAGAGGTAACGTCAAAGTGCTACTCTTCTCCCCATTCCCCTCACTGAATTTATGGGGCGAGGATGATCAGTTTCGTTTTAGCTGTGAGAGAGTTGACATCGGAAACCAAAAAAAATGTTCTATACATGTTCATTGCGCATGTACACTCTTGGCAGTTGGACTCAATGTGAGAATTGTACAATTATTGATGACTATAGTGAAAAGTGCAAATTATGTAATCCTTGTAAATTACATAGAGGCTATGCAGTACAAATTAAAGGATGTAATTCATGTCTTGAAGAGATTTGTGACTCTCACCCTAGAGGGCACCTGTGCTCCAATCACTATGATAAATGTGATCAGTGGGAGAATACTTACCCTGCTATGATTGGAAAGAATCCCAAACATGATTTTAGTTTATTTCTACAAGATTGGTATCGTCGTGGATTTAAATTATTCTGGGAAGAGGGATCTGGTCTACGATTCAACTGTTGGGGTAACAAGACAATTTGGTTTCTACGTCATCGTTGTGACGACACTGCCTACTATGACTATAAACCAAGTGATTTTTATTTGGCTGTGACGGAATGTGATTCACCATTTGAAAACACTATATGTGATATTGCTTCAAATAGACAGATTGAAACTCGTGAATTTCATAATATGAATGCTAATAGTATCGTTGACTATACAAAGAGATATGACAAGAGTGAAGTTACATTGTACTGTAGAAAATGTGACCCTGACTTTGCAGTCAATCAAGATCAATATACAGTGAATCCAAATGATTTACCAGCATTAGTGGTTCACGACAGTTGCCTATACACCGAAGAAGAAGAAGAAATCTAAAGTGATGATTTAAAGACATTGTTGTATATATATGCATTTTATTAATAAACAAATTCACAAACATTTTTTAAGCACTTTACTCTTAGGGCACTGAAATCAATACTGTATAGGTCTGAGAGGATATTTTCCACTAGAAAGTCGTTCAGACGTGGATTGTCAACATAAATGTGGAGAAACTGCTTGTAAGTATAGCCGCGACATCGGAGAACAAAATATAGTAGTGCCTGGAAGCCACAGCTTTTGGTCGTTAGATCCTGCACCCTCTTCCGATTTTGAATAATAGTTTTCCCACTGCTCTCAATATAGTTACTGATGTGGGGTGTATAGAATGTATAGGGTAGACCAAGAGGATCAAAAAATTCAATCGTCTTCATTGTTTGAAAGATGCACAGCGGACTGCTATTAACAATAATTAAGGTATTGTTGACACTTTGAATTTTTCCAAGAAAGTCCGAGGGCAGACAATAGGATTTGTACTGTGACATGTAGGGGTCCATATTAAATACATTGATTATTTGACTGGTGTTCATGGCGCCAAGTCTAGTAGAACACTGCCTTCGGGAGTGATTTCCCAATAGGTTTTATATTGATTTAGTGAGATTAGTGCAATACTCTCAGTCAATGGGTCGGCAAATGTACACTATAAAAGCACACTCCCCGTACGTACTATACTCATATCCTGTGTGCCAGACAAATCCAGAACAATGATACCATGTGTTTTAGCAAACTTATCTTCGGTTATACTATTTTCAAATAGTTGAGAGTCATGATCTAGGGTTTGCATGGTTAACTCATACATTGTTCTATAGGATTTATCAAAAGATAGATTTTAGAGTGGGATACCGTTTACTTTGCACACAAGAGATGAAAGTCCAAACATCACGAATTTATGTGGGCATCCAGTCCACGATCCTATTGTACTGGCGCTTTTTACAAATGCCAAAGCGAGTTTTGACGGAATTTCACCATTGATAAAGGATGAATCGGTGAAGGTGCGTGAGCCCATAGCAATATGACATTGATTGGTGATTGTATGAGGAACAAGTAGTTTAATATTATTTCCATTGGCTCTCTGTTTTTCCACTGCCAAAGCAACAGAACTCATGACCTGTTGTTTGCGTACATGAAGTATTGCCGAGGTGAGGGAGAGACTTACATCAGGATTGGCAACAAGTTCTTTTCTCAATATGAAATTGGAGGGTGCATGCGTCAATTTTATATCCACTTTAACATTGGGCGGCAGCCCTTGGGATATATTAAATATTTCATGACATGTTTTTCCAACTAGATGTAATTCACTAGTTGTAGCATTTTTAAGTGCATCTGTACTATCAGTATTAGTAATATATTCATATCTATTGGAGGTACCTTTCAATTCCTTGTATGACTTGGGTTTCGTCAGCATGAATTGCATATAGCTAGTATAATTTAAGAGATTATTTCTTGTGCTTACCAGCGTTCCATTGATGTAGACACTAATTTGACGAAATAAATTATGTAATATACAATTTTCATAGGATATTCCCTCGGCCCGAATTGGCATTGTATTATCGGATTTCCGGACTTTCATTTGCAAATCTATAAATGTCGAAGACATGTCCATAAAGTAGTCTTCATTGGAATATATTTGAAAGTGGATATTATCGGAGAGGGGTTGTTGAGGATAAAATTGTTCATAGTATTCATGCTTGACACTCACATCAACATTTTCAGCAATGAATAGATTCAATGAGGCGGTGATTGAAGGTTGAGAATCCTTGTGCGGTAGGTAGGACATCTTACGAGAAGAAATCCAGTTTCGATCTAACAATTTTCTTCCTGGGGCTTTTTCTTCTGTTTACAGCACGTGTCGGCTTTTTCCTTCTTTTCTTTGACAAGAGGGAGGAAGTCTTTCGTTTCCAACCTGAGTGGAGACTGATGAGTGATGCATTGTTTCTCGACCTTTGTAAGCCTTTACCATTTTGTTTTGATTTCTCGCCAAGGGTTCGCGCGCTGGACCTAAGATTTTCCGAAGCACTTTTTTTAAAATCCTTGCCAGAGCCCCAATCGTATAGTGTAGAGGATGCAAAATCTGCCGCAGCCGGTACAAGATATTTTCTAGCCAGTGGTAGTGAAGAGCGAAACAGCTTAGAAAACCAATTGCCAAGACCGTAGCCAGATATTGACGAGCGACCCTTGTAATAGTCCATTCCATTGCCCTGTTGTCTTGGGCCAAGAGTATTAGCATAGTAGTCAATATCAGGACAAGTGAATACCACTTTTCTATGAGACATCTTGTTGAATTTGAACGATGGGACGAAAATGGCATGGAATCACAGCCAAACCTTTTGAAATTGCTATGGGATCACCAAATTCAGTTCTTAGTGTTAACTGACAGAGTTCCAAATAGGAAGTGTTTACGGGAATATACTGAAGATGCTTTATATTGTAGTGATGAATATGCTCTCGATTGGTTTTTCGTTCAAGAACTCGTAGGAGGGGAACATTTGGGTTACCAACCCGAGATGTTTCCACAAATGAAGCGTAGAAAAATATACAAGTGTCTGTGGAAAAGGCAGGTAGGTAGTCAACAAAAATGAACTTAGTGTTTCCGGCACTTTTACCGTTGATTATATTGAGCTTAAAGCCATGAACATCCCTTAGATTATCATTGAGAATAACCTTTTCGCTGACAATAGGCAAACTAATGTAGATCTTGCCCTCCTCCTTTGAATAGTTGAAATGAAAAGCTCCTTTTTTACGAGCGGAAATTCTTTTATTAATAGAACGACATAGATCATTCATACAGGTGAGTTCCTCGTAGGGTAATTCAATATATGGATAGTTCATCCAATTGATTTTTTTAATTTGTTCTTCATCACTTGAGGGTGGTGGCGGCCAATCATAGGGTCTAATTCTTATTTCATATTTACCATCGTTTCTCAGGATGTCATAGGTATTTTTGAGAATACAGTCGAAAAGAGCCATTTCATACCTTCCGTCGTCAAATTTGATGGTTGGGGAGAGTTTCGTCCAAAAATCACTTTTTCTATTCAGGTCATTGTAGAGAGGATCAGAAACATTGGACATGAAAGTAACATAGAAATCATTGGGCATTGTTAATATTTTCAGCACTGACCCAAGAATCAAAATCAGAGTTGTTTCCTAGCCAGCGAACAAGCAACTGTCTCTTGCCCCTACGAGTACGACTATTAAATATCTTTTCAATTTGATAAATTTCACTTCTGTTTCAAAATTTTTGCAGTTCATAGTCATTAAAACTGCCGAGAATCTTATCATCTTTGGTGTCTCGCAGTCAATATGTCGTGGGTTCAGTTTCCAGGATTTTTGACACTTTAAAAAGTTCAGTGCTCGATAAATAATCCCCCTTTTCTAAAATATTGGTGGTTCTATTAATTCAAACAGTATCACCAACATTGAATTTCTTCTTCACATTTTTTTTTTCTTTTTTACCATTGGAGTATTGCTTTAAAAAAGCGTAAAATGTATTTTCACTGCAGTGAACATCCCGAGGGCTTGAGTTGGACAGAGATCGATGGGGTCGATGGTTATATATCTGCATGATTTTATCTAAATCATGAATAAAAGCCGGTGTGTTTTTCAGGTTAGAATATCTTGAAATTAATAGACGAATCGTTCTTATTTATAGTTCAGCCATTGCAGCCTTTATCGGGCTTTAACTATGATAAAGTGTTGTATTATATTTCAATAGAAACTTTTGCACATGGGGATTAACAAATTCGCTGCCACGATCCGATTGAATGTTTCTATATGAATCCTGTTCGAAACTACTTTCAAAGGTCAGAACAACTTCTTTACCTTTCTTTGATTGTAATAGGCTGGTATAGGTACAGTGACTAAAGATACTGATAGCCATCAGGATATAATTGGAGCGTGCATTGTGGGGCTGTTGGACTGCGTCTAAGTTTAAAAGATCTATTTGCATTATATACAGAGGGAAAAAGGCTTTAGTTTGTCGATATTGTTTGCCACGAAGCCTGTGATTCCGATGCAGTGTGTAACTCGGTTCATTCTCTATATACTCTTTTGCTTTTTTCAATGTGCTGTCAGAGACAACTTTAGAAAGGGTTTTGAGAGAACTTAAACTTCCCGCTTCACCAATATTTTCATAGACACCTTTCAGAACTTCATCCATTTTGAACGCAAACACGTAGTGTAATGTCCACTCCAATTTTGCAACCTGGAGGATGTATCAATTCGTCTTCGCTTTTGACTAGCAGTCACAGGTGTTGTAAAATCAGTGGTGCTGCTGCTGCTGCTGATAGTATTTTCAAATATTGAATCTTCTTCTTTTTTAAATGGTGTTGGTGTTGATGTTGTTGGAAGACCATATTCTCTTAGTTTCTTAAGAATTTGCTTATTGCCGATAAGACTTTTGGGGAAGTTTGATACACTTAGAAAGGTGTATAGTTTATTGTCAAAGGATAAAATTCCTTTACGATTCGTCACCATATCAGAAATTAAATAAAGTAGATTATAAGTTTTTCTCTGAATCATAGTTTGTTTCCCTGTGCTGTCGACTTCAACTTGATGATCATCACCACCAGTTTCGAACATGAAATAAGATAAGAATCTTTTGCTCTGTTTACGTTGGGTCACTGGCAATAGGTTCCTAATTGTCAATAAGGATGAATTCAATTCCTTCTCCTTTGATTGCACTGCTGCTGCAAAATCTTGAGGAGATATTTCCTGTTTAGAGGGATTGGCGACAGTGGTGACGGTGGGTCTCTCACGATAAGGTTTATGTTTGTCCACACGTCGCAATGCATCTTGAAGTAAAAGCAGTTTTTTGTCATCGGCAATATTCTCATCATTAATGAATTTGCTTAGATTGTCTTCAAAATGTTTGACGGGCGAGAGGACAAGTTCAAATAGTGTCAATTTATAGGGTTTAACCATTCTCTCTCTAGAGAAAACTGTTTACAAGTCCTGCAGTTATTGGCAGTAAAAGTGTGAAAAAGCTACCGCCCGCTTGAAGGAGACGTTTTCTTTTTAAATTTTTTCCCTTGTTTTTACAAGCCAAGGCACGTAGAGTGGAACGATGTTGCTTTGTCTGTTGTCTAACACCTTCTGGCAGTTGAACATTGCACTCAGTTAAATTTAAACAAAGTTCAGATATTAGATTAATTAAATCATTGTCAACACCATGTTTGAGTATGGCCTTCCTAAGCAATGGTTTTGAAGTGCTTAAAACAAAAAATAAATGCCGTTGTTCGTGTAGTTTCTTCAGTGTCATAACACCAACTAATAGCCTTTTCTACTGTTCACCGGAAGATATACTGTAATTTCATTGTCGAAAATGTCAGTGACTACACGTAGATCCTCGGGTGTGCTCTGATTAAGATCCAGCAAAATGTAACCGTAGGGTTTGTTAGTCGCCTGAGTGTACGCTGACAACAGAAATTTAGGGGCACCGGGGTATATCTGTTTATTGAGAGTTATTAGCGAGCTAGAATCACGAACAACTCGATAGATAATATAGATAGTGCAATTCAAAGCAAGGGTTCGCATACATTTGCTTTGATGAAACAGATTGTGTAGAACTAGGGTTATGGAAATGTGTTCATAGTGGGAGCGAACAGTGAACCGTTGTAACATTTCCTGTGAGAACTGTTCAATGGATTCAGCCAAATCATCAATAATCAGCCACGAGTTCGGTTCAATACTATTGATAACATCAAGTCCCCGTATGAATTGTATTGGTATGGTTGAGGCAATAGCTTTTATTTGATCATAGGACTCCTGCCAAATACTATAGCAATAGTAGATTTTTTTGGCTTTTCCAAAAACATTTTCTGACAATTTTGAATTATTTTAGCTAAAAGTGTTGTTTTGCCCGACATTGACGGCCCACACAGAAACGATCTGAAGGGTGTTTTAGATTGATACATGTTGTTGCTGCTGTTGACAACAGTTGGACTACAACTAACTGTAAATCATACGCTCCCAATGAATAAGTAGTAGTAGCAGTAATAATTTTCCCATAGATCTATCTAGTACGTTAGCAAGAACAACAACAAAAAAAAACAATATTTCATGGCAGCATTTATTTCGACCACATGAAAACGCCTATTTGTTCAACATGAACAACAGCGATAAAAATGACACTTTACGTTCAACAAGAACAGTTGACAAAATTCCATGGCAGCATTTATTTTGTTCAACATGAAAAATCTATTTGTTCAACATGAACCTGACAACGATAAAAATGACACTTTATGTACAACATAAAAAAAAACACTTTTTATCCATCAACAGCAAGAACAACACTTATTGTCTTTAAACACTTTTTGTACATTAGTAGCAAACACACATTTTCTGTACAAAAACAACAAGAGCACTTGAAAACAACAGAAAAACACTTGAAAATTCTGGATAGCACAGTTGAACATTATGAATTTAAAGGTGAAAAGAACATTATGAAAAGGCCCCGCGGCCCCCAGGACCGCGGGGCCGAAGGCCGGCCGCGGAAGGGAACCCCTCACCCCCCTGGGCGGCCGCGGGCGGGACCCCTCCCCCCGGGAGCCGGCCGCGGGAAGGCCCCCCCCCCCCCGGGAGCCGCGGTCAGGGGAAAAAACAGTACAATAGTTGTCGTCATTGCTGTTGCTACTCCACGTTAGGTTGGGGTCAAGGTGGTTAGATTGGGTCAAGGTGGTTAATTTATGGAAGGGTTTGAGCATTTAATTTATGAACGGTTAGTTGGGTTAGGTTAGTTGGTTAGATTAATTTGTCCAGACCAAGTTGATTGCGATACTCTATGCATTCAACTCGGTCTGAAATACGGTAGTGGCCACGAGGCAGGAAACTCACACCATTCTCGAGCACATAGACTTTGTCAGATATACACGACATTGCATTTTTTTCCACTCTTACAGTATAATTTCTATACTGTAGAGAGCGAATTGCAAGCACTTATGTTTTCGGCACTAGGCTACTTTCTACAAAGTCTTTGTGCACACTCATGTTGAAATAACTCTTTACAAAATGTGTGGACTCCCCTTTACACGCCTGCTTTTCATCCCCATTATGAGTTTCAACGCAATAAATTTTGGGACCCGGGAACACCCCCCTGGATATCAAATCACTCCCCATCTCTGATTTTAACATTAATAGTTGGTTGGGGGCTTGACATTGCACCAACTCGGGGTAAGGGACGGATTCCAGTTGGTAAAATCCATCCGCGAGCTAACGTATTTCCCCTTTTCTTGTTCACCAAATAAATCGTTAGTTACATTTACCTTTAGGAGCAGAAAATATTTATCCCCATAATAAACTTGAGCCTCCCCCTCCCGTGGCCATTGCACCTTGCACACATTGTAAAAAAGCGACAACATGAGCTTTTTGGAAATTTCTAGTACTGAACTGCCGCCTGCTATATACTTGTTCAGTACCACATTTTGCTTTCGCCTGTGTAGAAGAACTATACCAGCCTCTTTGCTCGATAACGATGTAAAATCAGAAATGACAAAAATTCCTGCACACTCTAGAGGGTCGGTCACAACGTCGCAGCGAGATCTATTACTTACGCTTTCACACATTTTGCCAAACGCTGAATTTAGAATGAGTTTGTACATTTCCTTCTCTACTCTGGAGTTTGCCCTAGAGCGTTTATCGACAAAAGTGTCGATAAATGTCTTTAAATATGGTCGCTGATTGAACTGCAACACCCTATGTATTTTGGTGATCTTGAAACCATTGTTCATCATCCAGTGCAAAAGCACATGGTGAACAACGATATTCTCCTTAGGGTCCAAATCAGCAATCAGTTTTTGCTTAGAGGGAGTCCAATGCATCCCCATATCCTCGACCAATGAAAGATTGTAGGGGCTCAGTGAGTCCCTGCTCATGGGTCGATTGATACAGGGAAAAACAAAATCTTTGACTGAATCGTGAAGCTCCAGTGAAATGTGCCCGTCAATTTCAAAGAACCATTCTTGTTGCCCATTGTCCTCAACGGTGGTAATTTCGGGGAACTCAAAAGAATTCTCAAGCCATTGATAGTTACCACACGGCAAAGAGTAGTGAGACATTGCCGAGGGGTACAATGAGTTCATGTCCAAGAACACTGCATTTGACTTTGCACCGGTGTTTTGTCCACCCGGATCGGTTGACAAGACGCGATCCCCATGAAAAACATACCCTCCCCTCATTGAACGCTCTACAAGAAGGTGTTGATCTATATCGGTGATTAGGCCTATTTCCTCCCTACTAATTTTTTAAATCAAATCCATCACCAAATGTGGCGTGGAAAAATAATAGCCTATATCTAACCCGAACTCTGAATAGATTTGGTCTGTGTTCTTACAGACTATATCCAACAGAGTTAAAACGTCACTGGCCAAGTACAGTCTACAATAAACCCACCCATTTTTACAATTCCCCTTAGCCCACACCTTCTTGGCAAACTCATACTCCTCGGCTGTGCATTCACTACTGGTCCGTGAATTGTAAAAAGCTTCAATTGGAGGTAGTTTCACCTCGCTTAAGTGAGCGCCAGAACATTAATAGTCGTATGCGCATACACCTTTGCAGGTCAATAGGTCATACATTTTACTGTCTGGAAAGTGCTGCTTAAGCAAGGGAAAGCTATCAAAAATGTCGCTTTTCTGCACTTGAATCAATTGACTCAAAGCCTTGGGAAAAAAACTAAAGGAATCTAAAAACCTGATTTTATTCCAACACGTATGCCCATTATCCACTGCCTGCCATTTCAACTCGAGAAGCAACAACTTCTCGGCCGATTTGGGAATAATGTTAAAGGTAAATGAACTGTTTACCCATGGACTGTCTACTCCCCCTCCCGCCCTGTGCATCCGTGCCAGGGCCGGTAAAATAAATTTTAAATCATTATTTGAGTTGTGAATAAAAACTGGAATAAAAAACTTTTGGCTAACATTTAAGTTAAACGATTGATGCGCAAACCCTCTAAAATTACTACCCCCAGATGATATTTATTGCCACATGTGATTATGATCTCTGACTTTCCCCCACCCACCGCCTCTGTTCCCTGTAGTCCCTGTATCCCCCTTACGAACCCAACATATTTTTTGATTTTTAATCGTGAGACGATCCTCTGTAGACAGCACCATTGGATAATGGGTATTTCTCAAACGAGAAATAGCGCCATTAGCTGTGCCAATTAGTTTAGTCAGTGCCTTGATCATGGACTCATCCTCCTCTTCCAATGTTTCAACTATTTCTAACAGCCGCATGGTGTTAGAACTGTCTCTTTGCGCATGGGCATAGGACACTGCAATAGCCTGGTGTTCTTTGATTTGGTTTGGAAATCGGGGATCATTCACCTCCACCAGCTTAGCTTGCCAGTCTAAAGATATTTTGTTGCACTGGAGGAGGGTGTTTTGAATATTTTTGAAACGTAAAATGGCCCTATCCCCTGAAACCGTTTCCACTGTCTGGTAGCCATGCCGTCTACAGTGCCTCATGTGATTTTGCAACTTTAATTCAGTCCAAAATCTAGAGAGGTATGTCGGACAGTAGAAACGTGAACTCTGTTTCTTACCCTCCCCCAGAAGTCTACTGATGTCTGTAATCGGATTAAAATGGCCAATTGAATGGGCAAAGTCACTAGATGGTGGTGTATACAACAGCCAAACCCAGTGTTTGACCAAATCAATTGACGGGCCCCTTACTGGGAATGCCACGCCCTTCTTTTTTAAACGAACCCCATCTTCAAATTCAGTTTCATACTGAACCACAGTAACGCCGATATTTAAATGGGCATTAGCCCTTTCAAAAATATCAATACATCTTAGCGTTACTGGGTATTTCCCCTCTAAACAAGTAAAATCTACAATGGGAAAATTGGACCCGTCCTTCCCATGTACAGCCCAATCGTCTAAATTCGTCTTGGTAGCGTCACGTGCTAGAGGCTCGAATGCTGATATGAGGAAAGCGTACTTGAAACATTTTTCAGCTGTTTCAAAACAAATCCGCTGGACACCACGACAACCTACTAAATCTGGATTATATTTTAAAACTACTGCCCTTTCCCCACCTGCCCCCCTCTTAAAATAAAATCTTTATTAAATTTACAGATATTAACGCTTAAATTTTAAACATAAAGAACTACAGAGTTGCTCCCATTTTCGTTAAAGTTCTCGAGATGCGCAATAATTTGACCTATCCACTCGCAAAAAACACACTCAAAATTTTTGAAATTCGGATAGATCAAACGCATCTCGGAATGTATATAATGGTGGTAAACTTCACTTTTGCCCTCATTTAAATAAAACACCTTTAAAACAATAGAAACCTTAATTGAATCCCACCCCCTCCCCATAATTGAATTTGGTTATCCAGCAGTGCACGAATTCTATCTACATAGTCATGCACAATTTCTACGGGGTCAAACACAAAATTTCCCTCCAGTAGTGAATTAAATGGATCCCCAGATGTCGAAGTGTAGACAACTATTCCATTTAATATCGAATTTCACAGCTGAAAGTCGGGAAATGTTGTAAATTTGACATTACCTCCCTCTCCCTCGGGTATATCATCAACACCCCCTCCCCCACCACTGTGTTCAATATTTGGGTTATACGACTGCTCAACGTCTGTTGTTTGAAGGGGATTTGGTAGGTTATCGGGGGCTAGAGGAGGAGGAGGGTTCCCAGTTAATTCATTTGTAAAATCGTCCAAAAGCTGCAAGGTGTTTTGACTCAAGTCCCCCTGCTCAACTGAGCTATTATCATCATTTAAAAGAAAATTGTTTAAAAACTCAGCAATATTATCTAGAACTTCTAGTACTCAGTCACTCCATGACGAATTGTTGGAATCCCCCTAATGTAATTCTACACCTTATACAACTGAAGAGGATGATGATGATGATGATGATGATGATGACGACGAGTATGGGACCAATGGTCCAACCTATAAATGAAAAATAGCTTATTTTCAAAGTGTTCAAATCATCCCTACAGTTTAAAATTTGGATTATTATTTACATATTATTTAAAACACGTTTAGTAGTAGTAGTAGCAGTATGTATATAGTAACTTTTGGTTAATTCATGTTCCCTCTCCACTGATATTCTGAAGGTTCAAATTTCCAACTTAATATAAGATATTTACAATCTAAAACACATTACATAGAAGGCACTGTTTGATTTTGTTCAAACAACTCCCCTCAATTTCCACTATTTAATGCTCCCCCTCCGAGCTGGCCATCGCGGCGCTTTCCCGCAGGGCTTCCCGCGGTGCTTCCCGCGGCGCTTCCCGCGGCACTTCCCGGACGCCACAGCGCTTCCCGGCCTGTGCCGTGGCGCAAGAGGCTATCTTTTTCTTAGCTGAATTCCCGGTTCCCATACCCGTTCACCAACGCGTGAAGAAACAGTTTTTTTTCACTTTGGTGGTGATAGAATTGAGGCATGTCCCCCGCCCCCCTTTCAGCAATGTCCTAAATATATTGTTAGACCTTAATTTGAAAATCAGCTCGTTTCACCGGTTCTCCAGCAAATAGAGATTGCATAGGCCTGCGCTTAATTATTGCATTTGTCTGCATGAAACCGTTTTAATTTGATGGAGAAAAAAAACACCCCCCTCCCCCCTTTTCAGCAATGTCATAAATAGCAATTACTATTTGGGGGGGGGGTATAACTTGTTTCGCTCTTACATAGAATTCCAATGTCCTAAATATCTATCGCTAATTTTGTTGACAATACCGCTATTTTCTTGGTCAAACAACAGAATTACGTAAAAAGCATTGAAAGCCTAGACTTGGCCCACTAACCACTAACCGCTAATAATAGAACAAAATAGGAAAAGCGTAAAACAGATCTATTTATATGCTTGTGCGGAGCACTTATGCCAAAAATTAAAACTAATTTTCTTCAGGGAAAAATAGCATTTTGAGTTTCAAAAGGTGAGCATTAGCAGTATACTAGAAAATAAGTTAAAAATATTATTATAAGGTTGAAAATAGCGAAGATGCCTACAATGGGGGGAACAGAGAAAATTGGAAAGATTAGAAAAAGAGTGGTTTCTTTGCAAAAAAAACAACATTATATTTAGATATCTCCGAGGGAGGGGGGAGCAGAGAAATTTAAAACAAGGGGTGTAGGACTATAGAGAAAATAACATTTTTTTTTAATATCTCTGAGAGACACACAGTGTTGAAAAATAGTGAAAAAGAAAAGACTAAAAAAAACATTGGAAGAAATAGATATATATATTTCTATAAGTAAAGGTAAACAGACTTACATTTACAAATCCTGGCTGCACCTGGGTACCATATGGCCTAGATAGCGTATGCTTGAGTATTACTAGTGTAGTGATATAACCCTCTTTTGTACGCGAGGGAGGTCTTAAAGGTCCGTAAAAAGCAGCCACCCGCTCTCTCTTTAATTTTCGGCTCGGCTGCATTGTTGCCTGCACAGATGAGACTTGGGCAGGCAGCATGGAGCTGGGTGGTTTCGGCCAACGGTCATATTGAACAACTATTGCCTTCTTAGGGGTTTTACCTTGAACCCTAGCTCTCTTAGTGGGAGGCGGCACACATTCTTCACCATTGTCCTTAAAGGAAGAAAAAATTTAGTATGGAAAATAATGTCCCCCTTTTTTTTACAGAACGAAAATTATTACCCCTTCTACAGAATTTCTTGTCAGACATAATTTTGTCTTAAAAACCATTTATCTCAAAAAAGCCCCCTCCTCCACCCTTTTTCAGTAAAGCAAAAAGTAAAAATGTCATGAGAAATATACTAAGGCTTAGAAATCAAACGTTTTTATTAGACAACTTGTGAAAAAATAAATCATTACAATCAGTAGTCTATAGCCTTAGGATAGAAATCAATGTTTCTATTTTTACCATTTAGAAAAAAATTAAATGTTCCAGTCTATAGGCTTTAAATTAGATAAAAAAAAGATCGTTAACCCAGCGGCCTATAGGCCTAAATTTTGAAAAGATAGGTTAAAATATTATTCAATATACGCATAATATAAGCTTCATGCAACTCCTAAAAGACTTTTCTTTCTAGCCTTGCATATCAAATTTAAAACCATATTTTTCCCCCCCCCCCCCCCTCCGGGGAAAATAAAAGAAACTTCATAGAAAGAAAGCTTGAAAAAAATAAAAACGATGCCTAGAGACGCAACGCATATATTTACACATTAGTTTTCTTTTCAATGGGTGTACATGTCTACACAACGAATCCCTCCTTACTTTTTTTGCGAAGAAACAGTTTGTTTTCACCTTACAACGAAGCTGTTAGAAGCGAGGCATTGCCCCCTCCCTCCCTACCCCTTTTACATATTGTCCTAAAAATAATTGTAAGGCATTAATTTAGGAAATAACTCGTTTCCCTACTTCCATACAACATAGAATTTGCAAAAGCCTGTAGCCTTACATAGGTTTATCAACGAAAATGTCTTTCCACGCGAAACTGTTTTTAATTTGACGGGAAAAAAACAAACCATTTTGATCTGAGAAAACCTTTTACAGGAAGTGCTTTAAAAAGGGTGACAGCTAATTTTAACCTCACGCTGGAGAGACTTATGTCAAAACCAGAGTGGCATACAACATAGAATTTGCAAAAGCCTGTAGCCTTACATAGGTTTATCAACAACAATCTCTTTCCACACGAAACTGTTTTTAATTTGACGGAAAAAAAACAAACCATTTTGATCTGAGAAAACCTTATACAGGAAGTGCTTTAAAAAGGGTGACAGCTAATTTTAACATCGCGCTGGAGAGCCTTATGTCAAAACCAGAGCGGCATACAACATAGAATTTGCAAAAGCCTGTAGCCTTACATAGGTTAATCAACAACAATCTCTTTCCACGCGAAACTGTTTTTAATTTGTGTATTGTGGGGGGGACTTAGATATACTGGAGGGTGACCAATGAAAATAATTTTATTTTGAAAATAAAAATTAAAAATGTACTGAAACAGAACTTACATAGTAAATTGAAGCTAACAATGCTTCAAGTTCATTAATAGTATCCGCTCTTGTTCTTTTAATTGTGTCACAATAAATTCTGTTAATTTAATCACAAGGTATATCCGTTATATACGCAATCTCAAGGTTGAATTGTGATGTAACAGGGAAAGCCATAAGTAAGTAAGCCTATGATCCGCTGAGAAAGGAGATGTAACTGACCCGCTGATTGGCTTAGAAGGAAACACGTGATCTAACTGTTTCCTAATTCCTGGATGGCATAAAATTCGTCCCGAGCGTGCACTTGGCCAAAACAACAACAACGACAAGATCTTGAAAGAAGAGGTCATTGACTCCGGTCCCCGTTAGACTCAATAATCCAGAAAACATCCATCAAAGTGAGAAAGTTCCTGTTTTTCCATTCTCACTGACAAAAACCATAAAACAGACATGAATTACTGTTGACATCCATGAAAAAAACAAATAAATTGACCGACACACATAACCGTCCAAGAAACATCCATAAAAGTGAGAAAATTCCTGTTTTTCAAGTGAGAAAAGTTCTGTTTTTTCATTCTCAGTGAGAAAACCATAAACCACGTGGTGCTGTCGGGATCAATAGGGGCCATTCTACTACTAACCCCCCTCTCACACCAACCATTTCCCCAAACACATCCAATCAAAATTTTTCGATAGCTCTTTTCTGCAACGTAGTTGAAAGTTTTGGATATTAGGTCCTTAAGGATGACACCCCCTCCCCACAGCCATCAGGGCAAGGGTTGTAAGTTATGCCCTGGGGGCATATAAGTTTTTTATAGATATTAATTAAAAAAAACTTTTTCCACAAAATAAGTTTTTCAAAGAAAAGTAAAGAACTCCATTATACAAAAAATGAACAAAATGAAATCAAATGATCTACCAAGCGTAAAACTACCACAAATCAGCATCGATAAATAAACGAAACCCAAAACGAACAGAAATTGCAATAAATAAAGGTTTTACTTTTATAACTTTAATAAATCAAATAATATTAACAATTTGATTATTAAATATCAGAATATGTATATTAAACTGACAATGTACATTTATTTGTATTTTTTTAGTAAAAGGCAAATTTTGTTCTGGCCTTGGGAAGGCATATGGGTTTTGCGCCCAAATTGTGTCAATATCTGATCGTTTTGAGTTTGACTCGGTTATTTATTGTAATTCTGTTCGTTTTTGGCTTCGTTTATTTATCGATGCTGATTTGTGGTAGTTTCACGCTTGGTAGATCATTATATTTTATTTTTGCTAATTTTTTGTTTAATGAAGTTCTTTACTTTTCTTTAAAATACTTATTTTCTGGAATGAATTTTTTCAATTAATTCCTGTTCGTTTTATATTGACATAGTCTTTTCAGGGAAAAAAAAACTTTAAATCTTTTCGTTTTTTAAGACTTTATAGTTTGAACTGCTATTTGTCCGCCGGAGAAAAATTTTCAGTAATTTCTAACAACATACAATCTTTTAAAAATCTGGACACAAATAGTACTGTTTAATTTAGTTTCATACCTCCTCTAGTTGACCTGAAATAGAAAACTTGATACCATTCGTAAAAAAATCTGATTACTTTTTTTAATAGCTTGGATAGCCTACACTTACGCTATTTTAATTTGGTTAACTTTTAAGAGGAGAAGTAGCCCCGAAAGTTTGAACATAATACCCTCAGTCGTTTTTGGGATACTGCGGAGATGCCTTATTGTGAATTAGCATTGTCACAGTGCATTTTGATTTAATCTTAAGGCAACATTTAGTTTTCAAACATAAAGTTAAATGGGAGGGTGGGCGTTGGAGGGTGGGACTGGAAAGGGGATAAGTTGCCCCCCCCCCTAAATCACTTTTGACTATTAAAAAGGACATCAGCCCTTTTTATTTTCAATCTAGTAAACCCTTTTAGAAGTTCCCACGACAACTCCCTGGTCTAAGCAACAACAGCAACAAAAAATAATACATTATACCCACATCGATCTTTACTATAAGAAAAAACATTGTGGCCACATCGTTCTTTACTGAAGGGGTGTGGAGGGCTAGTTGCCCTCCAATCACTTTTGACTATTAGAAAGGGTACTAGCCCTTTGAATTCCAATCGAATTTAAAATTCAAATTAATTTATTTAACAGAAAAAAGATACAAACAAATTTACAGCAGCCATCTACATAAACCCGATAGCTGCAAATTCATTCTTATAAATCTCTTCATCCACATAAAAACCATCTCTTTGCAGGGGAAAATCAGCATTTGAATTAAATCAACACATAAAACATCTCCTACTCTAAAACGATTAACTCTAGAAATCGCAAGCGAGAAATATCACATATTATCCTTAAAACATCCACTCTAAAAAAAAAAAAAAAAAAAAAAAAAAAAAAAAAAAAAACCAGAGGTAAAGAAAAAAAAGAAATGAGATACTTCTAACTAAATCGACTGTAACAAAATTAATAAGTATCAGCTAGGCTATGCAGCCGTCTCCGTGCGCTTTGGCTGGGTAAATTCGCGAAAATGCGACCATTATCTGTCCAAGCAATTTTCATACCAAATATTATTCAAATACAAATTTCTAATCATTCAAAATAGAACCCAAAAGGTAACGCTTCAATTTACTCTTGAGCTGGCTTACATTATCAGCTTGTCTAATAGCATTCGGGAGGGAATTCCTCACCCCCGGTCCTGCAAAACGAGGCAGAAACGCAGCACGTTGAGTATTCCGGAGCTCAGATGCAAGGTCATTCGCATTTCTAGTCTCATAACAGTGATAAGATGAATCAGCTTTAAAAATTTCCCAAAATACCTCAGGTGAACACTTATTCAAACATTGATAAATAAAAATTGCTAACTGGTAATCCCTTAACTGATAAATATTTAAAACTTTCAAACTTGTGACTGCCTCATCTGACGTTGAGAGGCTTAACCTACCTCCTGGAGGTAAGAGTATACCCGGAGCTAGGTGGTTACCCATATGAGACCAATTTGCAACAGAGGCTGATCTAGCTCCCCCGTGAAGTCAAACAAGAGAACGTAGATGGTGACATATTCGTAGGACTTCTTAGCTTCTAGTTCCAGCCATGACCTGGAACGTAAGTCAGTAAAGTGATTTCATTTTTTATGTATTTACTATTGACTCTTATGAAACGAGGATTTTTTCTATTATTTAACGCATGTTCTATGGCATGACAGTCTAGCTTCTATGCCTTCGTATTCTTTTAGTTTAGTTTTTTTTCTTTTTTTTTAAGTTTGAGCACAGAGATTTCTCAACATATAGCAAAACCAGCCCTTTCTTACTGAAACCGATGCATAGATTCTATACTTATTACAGATGAAACTCTTTAGAAGGGGTCACAAAATAAAAAAGCGCACTACCTTCCTAATGTTGAAGGGGCTAAAAGGAGCAATTTTGATTCCGAACAGATGGCGTGGACTATCGACACTGCGGACTACTTCTACTCCATCGCATTAGAGTACTTACCAATTTTCTATCTTTAAATTACCTTAAATCGCATGTCCGGCGAGTTGAGTTGTCCGGCGAGTTAACTGTGGTCTTTAGTTGTTAAAAAGGCATTTTGCAATTTTTTTACACATAAAAAAAGAACTTTAAAAACAATGAACGACCAATGTTTTATTTAAGCAATTATATTTTTCCCATTTTGTTTGACAATCATTTGTTATTTTGCCGTTTTTCTGGCAACTTCATTTTTTCCCATTCGTAGATTTCCTCGGTCTTAACAGAAATAAAAAAAAAATGATTTCGTGAATTTCTGAAAGCGGGAATTTCTTTTACAATCATCTAATAAGAAGATTAGAAACAATACTTTGTCAATAAAAAGGAAAGTTTTTCCGTTTTTTTAAGATAAGAAATTGTTATCTGAGGAAAGGTCAGTTAGTTTGCCCAGTCATTATCACAGGCAGCGCAATTAAGTTGCCTAAGTAAAGAACGATGTTGGCACAATGTATTATTTATTTGTTTGTTTAAGACCAAGGCACTTCGTATCGAAGGAGTTGTCTTAGAAACTTCAAAGGGGCTCATTAGATTGGCAATTGGAATGGCTATTGCTAGCCCTGGGGGCATGTAAGGACTTTTTATAGAGAGTGTTATTATAGAGACAAAAAGGGCTCATTCAATTGGAAATTGAAATGGCTAATCCTCTTTTTAATAGCAGAAAAAGATTAGAAGGGAACTAACTAACCTTCCAAGCCCACCATTCCCCCAAAGACATCCAGTCAAAAATTTCAGACAGCCATTTTGTTTAACGCAGTTGAAGGTTCTGGAAATTATGTCTTTTAGCAGGAAGCTCTCCCCAAAGTCTTTAGGGCAAGGGTTATAACTTATGCCCTGGGGTATATACATTTTTATTGAAAGCTTTTTCATATAAACTAGAAAAAAGGCTCATTCCATTGGAAATTCAAAGGGTTAGTGCCCGTTTTAGTAGTCAAAAGTGATTGGAGGGCAACTAACCCCCCTTTCAAGCCCACCATTTGCCCAAACATATCCAATCAAAGTTTTGAGGTATCCATTTTGTTCAACTTAGTTGATTTCCAGATGGAAATTATATTCTTGAGGAGAACACTTCCCCCAAAGCCCTCAAGGCAAGGATTGTAAGTTATGCCCTGGGAGCATATAAGGTTTCTATAGAAAGCTTTGTCGTAGAAACTTAAAAATCGGCTCATTGATCGGAAATACAAAGGGCTAGTGCCTTTTATAATAGTCAAAGTAATTGGAGGGCAACTGACCCGCTCTCACGCCCACCTGTTCCCCAAATACACCCAATCAAAATTTTCAGATGGCCAATTCGTTCAGCACAGTTGAAAGTTCTGGATATTAGGTCTTTGAGGATGACAACCATCCCACAGCCCTTGGGGCAAGGTTTTTAAGTTATGCCCTGGGGGCCTATCAGGTTTTTTTTAGAAAACTTTGTCGTAAAAACTTTTAAAAAGGCTCATTCGATTGGAAATCGATTGAAAGACAACTAACACCCCTTCCACGCCCACCATTTATTCAAACAGTTTTAATCAAAATTTTGAGACCGTCACTTTGTTCACCGCAGTTGGAAGTTCTAGAAATTATATATTTGAACCCTACACTCCTTCCGCATTCTTCAGGGCAAGGGCTATAAGTTACGCCCTGGGGGCATATAAGGTTTTTATTAAATGCTTTGTCGTATACACTTGAAAAAGGGCTCATTCCATTGAAAATTTAAAGGGCTAGTGCCCTTTTTAATAGTTGAAAGTAATTAGAGGGCAACTAACCCCCCTCTCACACCAACCATTTCCCCAAACACATCCAATCAAAATTTTTCGATAGCTCTTTTCTGCAACGTAGTTGAAACTTTTGGAAATTAGGTCTACTACGTTGAACAAAATATCTATATGAAAATTTTGATTGGATGTTTTTGGGGGAATGGTGGGCGTGAGAGGGGTTTTTTTACCCTCAAATCTATTTTGACTTCTAAAAAGGTTACTAGGCTTCTAAATTTCCAATCTAATGAGCCCTTTTGAAGTTTTTACGACAACTCTATCTACAAAAACATATATGCCCCAAGGGCATAACTTAAAATCTTTGCCTTGGGGGCTCTAGGGGTTTTGTCATCCTTAAATAGAAAATTTCTGGAACTTTCAACTACGTTGAACAAATGGGCTATCTTTAAACTTTGATTGAATATTTTTGGGGAAATGATGGCCATGAAAAGGGGGTCAATTACTCTCTTCTCACTTTCAGAAATTAAAAAGGGCAATCTCAATTTTCAATCAAATGCGTCCTTTTTGACATTTCTACAACAACTTCCTATATAAACCTTATATGCCCCCATGGCAAAATTTAAAACCCTTACACTGAGGGCTCTGAGGGAGTGATCATCCTAAAAGACCTAATTTACAGAACTTTCAACTACGTTGAACAAAATCGATATCTCAAAATTTTGATTGGATGTGTTTGGGAAAATGGTGGGTGTGAGAGGATGATTAGGTGCCTTTCAGTCACTTCGACTGTTAAAAAGGGCACAAGCCCTTTCAATTTCCAATTGAATAAGCCCTTTTTGAAGTTTCTACAACATCGCTTACTATAAAAACCTTATATGTCCCCAAAGCATAACTTACAACCCGTGCCCGGACGGCTGTGGGGGGGGGGATGGGTGGTCATCCTTAAAGACCTAATTTTAAAACTTTCATTGACGTTGAATACTGGTGGAAAAGTAAGCATGAGAGGGGGCTAGTTGACCTCAAAACACTTTTGACTATTAAAAGGGAACTAGCCCTTTGAATTTCCAATGGAATGAGCCCTTTTTCAAGTTTTTATTCAAAGATTTTAATAAAAACCTTATATGCCCCAGGGCATAATTTATAACTCTTGCCCTGAAGACTTTGGGGGGAGTATAGGTATAATTTCGTGAACTTTAAACTGCGTGGAACAAAATGGATATTTGAAAATTTTGATCGGATGTGTTTGGGGAAATGGTGGGCGTGTAAGGGGTGTTAGTTGCCTTGCAACTAACACCCCTGTAAGTTTTCAGTTTTTATCCAGACTTCGTCCAGTCAAGATCAATGTTGAACAAGGATTGTAATTTGAATTATTTCAGAGAGTGACTTCATTGTTACGCAATAAATTTTACGTTTTGTAAAAGTACTGGATTTAATTATTCAGTGCAAAGAAATTATATCTTTTCTGGCTACATTTAAAATACTTATTGGAGTGCATCACGATAACTACTACTACTACTACTAACAACTCATCGCAGCACCAAGCCGCCTGAGGCCAACACAGCTACGCACGCTCCTCCTCCAACCCAATCTATTCAAAGCCTCCCCTTTTACACCCGCCCACGAAGTTCCCATTTCCTTTAAATCTTTCTTTATGACGTCCTCCCAACCCAGACGGGGACGACCTGCTTTCCGTTTAGCCCTAGATGGTTAGCCGAAAAGAACAATCTTCGGCAATCTGTCATCCTTCATCCGAACAACATGCCCTAACCACCTCAACCTTTCTTTCATTATAGACCTAGAAAGCGGTATTGAACCACATTTTTCGTATAGCCTATTGTTTGAAATACGGTCAGTCAGCCGGGTACCCAGAACAATCCTTAAGCAATTTCTCTGGAAAACATCTAGCAAATCTTCATCCGCTTTTCGGAGCGTCCATGCTTCAGAGCCATATTTGACCACTGTCATCACTGTAGCTTCTAAGATTCTAATCTTGGTTTGCAGACTTATCTTCCTATTCTTCCAGACTTTTTTTAACTGTGAAAAAACACCCTGAGCCTTGGCTATTCTATTTTTAACATCTTCACTGCTCCCACCATCTTTACTAATAATACTACCAAGATAAGTGAAACTGCCCACCTGATCAATCTTTTCATTACCCAACATCATCTTTTCATCTTCACTTATTCCTAGCCTTAGTGACTTGGTCTTCCTAACATTAATTTTCAAACCAATACTAGCACCCTGAACTCGCAAAACCTCTAAAACTTCATTCATTTTGCTCACACTTTCATCCAGGATGCTTAAATCATCAGCATAATCTAAGTCCAGGAGACATTTTCCTCCCCAATTGATTCCGTTGTCTCCCATTGCCTTTCCCGTGCTCCTTAAAACAAAGTCCATCAAAATAATCCATATAAAGGGGGATAGAACAAAACCCTGCTTTACTCCTGATTTAATACAAAACCAGCTGCTAACATCATTTCCTACATTAACCGCAGCAGTTTTATTCTCTTACATAGCACTAATCACTTTAATGTATTTGTCTGGTATACCATACAAGGATAAAACCTTTACTAAAGCTCCTCTATCAACAGAATCGAACGCTTGCTCATAGACGCATCACGATAATCACGATGAGCATCACGATAACTCATTTGGATAAACTGTTGTGAACCAAGACTTCACCAGTTAAGAGATAGCGTGTATGTTCAAAGTTCACAGTTTAACCCTGGGGAAGCTGATTCGTTGCACTTATGTGTCTGGAATTGCCACCTTACAACTTGTTATGAGGATGTGTTGCAATTTCTCTCTGATTCTCAAGGAAAAATTAGTTTTATTGGTATATGTGAAACTTTTTTGAGTCAGGAACATTCTCTCTCGTTGTATTCTTTTCCAGATTATAATTTAGAGACTAAGAACCGGACATCACTTTATAGAGGGGAAATTGCATGTTTGATTTCAAAGTTGTTGTCTTACCAAGTAAGAAATGATATTGATGTTTGGATTGAAGGTAAGTTTGAAAGTTTTAGTATGGAGTTAGATGTGGGAAGTAGAAAAGTTTTGATTAGTGTTGTGTATTTGCCACCGAGTGCTAGCTGGGATGAATTTGAACGTGGGTTTGATCAACTTGCACGTGTGGTGTCTTGTAGAGGTCTGGATTTGATTTGTATGGGTGATTTTAATTTTGATCTGCTTTCACTGAATGGAGCGAATCTTGGTTATTTTAATTTGATGGTTGCTCATGATCTTTTCCCCGTTTTGAAAATTCCAACACGTGTTGCGAGTCACTCAGTCACTCTCATAGACAATATTTTTGTTGGTTCGAAGTATCTGGACCGTAATTATGCTGAAATGGTTCTATACCCTTGTCCTGACCATTTCCCAGTTGTCGCAATGGTACCTTGTGGCCTAATGAAAAGGAATGAATTAAAAAAAGTGAAGACTAGGTCGTATGTAGACTAGCCCCTCCTCCCACAACTAGCCCCATTCCCCCAAACAAATCCAATCAAAATTTTGATATTGATATTTTTGATATTTTTGATAACTAGCCGCTCCACCCACAACTAGCCCCATTCCCCCAAACAAATCCAATCAAAATTTTGATATAGCCAATTTGTTCAGCGTATTTGATTTCCACATAGAAAATATATTTTTTAAGGAGGTCACTCCCCCACAACCCTCGGGACAAGGGTTTTAAGTTATGCCCTGAGGGCATATAAGAACGGTGTTGCCACAATGCATCATTTTTTTTTTTTTTTCTTTAGAGCAGGGAACTTCATATCGAAGAAGTTGTCGTAGATACTTCGAAAAGGGCTCATTCAATTGGAAATTGGAGTTACTTGTCTTTTTAATAGTCGAAAGTGATTGGAGGGCAACTAGCCACATCCCCCCCCCCCCGCGCCAATCATTCCCCCAAACACATCCAATAAAAGTTTTGAGATAGCCATTTTGTTCAGCGTAAATGATTTCCAGATATAAAATATGTTTTTGAGGAGGAAACTCCCCCACAACCCTCGGGGCAAGGGTTTTAAGTTATGCCATGGGGGCATATAAGGTTTTATAGAAGGCATTGCCGTAGAAACTTTAAAACAGGCTCATTCGATTGAAAATCAAAGAACTAGTGCCTTTTTAAATAGTCGAAAGTGATTGGAGGGCAACTAGCCCCCCTCCCCCTCCCCATACGCATAATTTTTCCAAACACATTCAAAAAAAATTTTGAGATAGCCATTTTGCTCAGCGTAGTTGATTTCCAGATAGAAAATAAGTTTTTGAGGAGGACACTCTCCCACAACCCTCAGGGCAAGGGTTTTAAGTTATGCCCTGGGGCACAATGTATTATTTTTTTTCCTTCTCCATACCCGGGCACTTCGTATCGAAGGAGTTGTTGTAGAACCTTCGAAAAGGGCTCATTTGATCGGAAATTGGAGTGGCTAGTGCCTTTTTTTAATAGTCAAAAGTGAATGGAGGGCAAATAGCCCCCCCCCCCCTCCATGCCCATCATTCCCCCAAACACATCCAATCAAGATTTTGAGATAGCGTTTCTGTTCAGCGTAGTTGATCCCCACACAAAAAAAATGTTTTTGAGGAGGACACTCCCCCCCCCCATCCCGCGGGGCAAGAGTTTTAAGTTAATCTCTGAGGGCATATAAGAACGATGTTGCGACAAAGTATCATTTATTATTTTTTCCTTTAGAGAAGGGCACTCCGTATCGAAGAAGTTGTCGTAGAAACTTTGAAAAGGGCTCATTCAATTGGAAATTGGAGTGGTTTGTGCACAATTTAACAGTCGAAAGTGATTGGATGGCATCTAGGCCCCCCCCCTCCCAAGCCCATAATTCCCCCAAATACATCCAATCAAAATTTTGAGATAGCCATCCAGATAGAAAATATGTTTTTGAGGAAGACACTCCCCACAACACTAGGGGCAAGGGTTTTAAGTTATGCCCTGATGGCATATAAGGTTTTTATAAAAGGTGTTGTCGTAGAAACTTCAAAAAAGGCTCATTCGATTGGAAATTAAAAGGGCTAGTAGCCTTTTTAATATTCAAAAGTGATTGATGGGAACTAGGCCCCCCCCAAGCCCATCTTCAAAAAAGATGGGCGTCGGGGGCAGCCTTTTTTGAGACTTCAAAAAAAGGCTCTTTCGATTAGAAATTGAAAGGGCTAGTGCCCTTTTTAATAGTCCACAGTGATTGGAGGGTAACTAACACCCCTTCCACGCCAACCATTTCCCCAAACACATGCAATCAAAAGAGATAGCCATTTTGTTCCACACAGTTAAAGTTCAGCAAAATATATTTTTGAGCAGGACACTCCCGCCACAGTCTTCAGGGCAAGGGTTATAAGTTATGCCCTGGTGGCATATAAGTTTTAATTGAAATCTTTGTCGTAGAAACTTGTAAAAGGGCTCATTCGATTTGAAATTCAAAGGTCTAGCACCCTTTTTAATAGTCAAAAGTGATTTGAGGGCAACTAGCCCCCCTCTCCCACCCACCTTTTCCCCAACCACATCCAATCAAAATTCTTAGATAGCAATTTTTTTCAGTGTTGTGGATTTCCACAGAGAAAATATGTTTTTGAGGACACTTCCCCACAGCCCTCACGGCAAGGGTTGTAGGTTATGCCCTGGGGGCAGATAAGGTTTTTATAGAAGCGTCGTCATCGGGCTCATTCGATTAGAAACTGAAATGGCTAGTGCCCTTTTTAATAGTCGAAAGTGATTGGAAGGCGACTAACACCCCTTCCACGCGTACCATTTCCCAAAACATATTCAATCAAAATTTTTAGATAGCCATTTTATTCGACGAAGTTTAAAGTTCAGGAAATTATACTTTTGAGCAGGACAATATCCCCACAGTCTTCAGGGCAAGGGTAATAAGTCATGCCCTGGGGCATGTAAAGTTTTTACTGAAATCTTTGTCATAGAAAATTGAAAAAGGGCTCATTCGATTGGAAATCCAAAGGGCTAGTGTCCTTTTTAATAGTTGAAAGGGATTGGAGGGCAACTAACCCCCCTCTCACGTCCACCTTTTCCCCAAACACATCCAATCAAAATGTTTAGATAACCATTTTATTCAACGCTGTCAAAAGTTTTCAAAATTTGGTCTTTAGGGATGACAACCCATCCCCCCACAAACCTCATGACAAGGGTTTTAAGTTTTGCCCTGGGAGCACGTAAGGTTCTTATAGAAAGTGATGGTGTAAAAACATCAAGAAGGGCTCATTCAATTTAAAATTGAAATGGCCAGTGCCCTTTTAATAGTCGAAAGTAATTGAAGGGCAACTATCCCCCCTCTCACACTTACCATTTCCCCAAACACATCCAATCAAAATTTTGACATATCCATTTTGTTTAACATAGTTGAAAGCTCTGGAAATTAGGTCTTTTAGGATGATGCCCCCGTCAGAACCCTCAGTGCGAGGGTTGCAAGTTATACAGTGGGAGCATATAAGGTTTATATAGAAAGTTGTTGTAGAAATTTCAAAAGGGGCTCATTTAATCGGAAATTGAAATTGCCCTTTTTAATAGTCAAAAGTGAGTGGAGAGTAATTAACCCCTCTCTAACGCCCATCATTTTCCCAAACATGTTCAATTGAAGTTTAGAGATAGCCATTTCGTTCAACCTAGTTGAAAGTTCTGGAAATTATATATTTAAGAATGACAAACTCCCCAGAGTCCCCAGGGCAAAGGTTGTAAGTTAAGCCCTGGGGGCATATAAGGTTTTTAATTATAGAGTTGTCACGAAAAATTCAAAACGGACTCATTCAATTGAAAATTAAGAGGGCTAGTGCCCTTTTCAATAGTTAAAAGTGGTTGGAGGGTAACTAACCCCCTCTCACACCCATCATTCCCCGAAACACATCCAATCAAAATTTTCAGATAGCCATTCTATTCAACGTAGTAGAAAGTTCTGAAAATTTGGTCTTTGAGGATGACAACCCCCCTCCCCTCAGCCCTCAGAGGGTTGTTAGTTATCCCCTGGGGGCATATAAGGTTTTTATTGAAAGCGTTGTCGTAGAAACTTCAAAAGCGTTCATTTAATTAGAAATTGAAAGGGCTAGTGCCTTTTTTAATAGTTGAAAGTGATATGAGAAAGATTAACGCCCCTCTCACGGCCACAAGTTTCCCAGACCCATTCAATCAAAATTTTGAGATAGCCATTTTGTTTAACGTAGTTGAAAGTTCTGGAAATTAGTTCTTAGAGGATTAGAGATTCCTCACAGCCCTTAGGGTAAGGGTTGTAATTTATGCCATGGAGGCATATAAGGTTTTTATAGAAGACGTTGTCCTAGAAACTTCAGAAAAGGGCTCATTCGATTTGAAATTCAAAGGGCTAGTGCCCTTTTTAATAGTCGAAAGTGATTAGTAATATTTTTTGTTTTTGTTGTTGTTTAGACCAGGGCACTTCGTATCGAAGGAGTTGTCAGGGGAACTTGGAAAGGGGCTCATTCGATCGAAAACTGAAAGAGCTGATACCGTTTTTAATAGTCGAAAGTGATTGGAGGGCAACTAGTCCCCCTTCCACTCCCACCCTTCCATTCGCCCATTATGTTTAAAAATTAAATGTTGCCTTAAAATTAAATTAAAATGCACTGTAATAATGCTAATTCCCAATATGGCATCTCAGCAGTATCCCAAGAACGACTAAGGGTCTTAGGTTTAATTTTTCGAGGCTACTTCTGCTCTTAAAATTTAACCAAATCAATATGGTGTAAGTGTATCAAAGCTATCAAAGAAAGTAAATAAATTTTTTGGTAAATTGTATCAGGTTTTCCATTTCAGGTCAACTAGAGGAGGCATAAAACTAAGTTAAGCAGTACTATTTGTGTCTATTTTTAAAATGGTGAATGCTGTTAAAAATTGCTGAAAATTTTTCTCCAGCATACAAATAGCAGGCCAAACTATAAAGTCTTAAAAAACGATTAGATTTAAAGTGTTATTTTCTTTTTCCCTGAAAAGACTATGGCAATATAAAACGAACAGAATATGATTAAGAAAACTTTCTCCACAAAATAAGTTTTTCAAAGAAAAGTAAAGAACTCCATTAAACAAAAAATGAGCAAAAATAAAATCAAATAATCTATCAAGCTCGAAACTACCGCAAATGGTAGTTTCGATAAATAAATGAAACCCAAAACAAAAAGAAATTAAAATAAATAACCGATTAAAACTCAAAACTAGCAGAAATTAACAGAAGTTGGGCGTAAGACCCCTATACCTTCCAAAGGCCAGAACAAAATTTGCACTTTACTGAAAAAAACATAAATGCTTTTACCTTTATAACTTTAATAAATCAAATAATTTTAAAATTTGGATGACTAAATATCAGTATATGTATATTAAACTGACAATGCACATTCATTTGTAGTTTTATTTGTATAAAGGCACGAAAGTACTCACGTGTAAGTACAACCATGCATCCTTGAAAAAAATTTCAAAGTTGATCTAATTAATCGGAAAAATTTACAATATCAGCAAAAAGCCAATGACTTAGGAGTGAAACCCTACATTTTCTTTCAATATTTCATAATTCTTGCTCACACCAGCAATAAGAGCCTCCTCTTTTGATATGAAAGATTCCTTTGAAATTTTAGTTGGGTTTACCCGAGCATTTTCTGCGATTTTTTGAAGTAAAGACGTTTTTCTCCTTTTCTACTTTTTCTCAAAACTTTAAAAAAATCATAACTCAGGAACCAACCACCGATTAAACTCCAGTTTATGGCAAACTCCATCATCTCATAAGTACTTTCAGGTAAAAATAAAAGATAATCGGTGACTATACCCCAACGAGATTTGCTGCAAATTTACGGAATGACCCACTAAATTTCCCCTGGTGCTACTTTGACTTTCTTTTTCCTTGTTTCTGAATTACTTTATTACCTTTTTAATTTCATCAAATTACTTTGTTTATTTTAGGTCTTATTGATAAAAACGTAATTGACTAAAAACTCAAATCCAACGGAAAATCAGTTAAGCTTCCTTAGATAGTACTATCCAACTTGGATTACTGCGGTAATTTGAGAGCTAATACATGCACTATAGCAAAGACATGGATTTTCGTTTCCAAGGCCAAATTAAATGGGCCTTTCTGCCTAAAATTCACCGAAGTCACCAGGGGCGTCGAGGACATACCTTCCTTATAGGGAGGGGGTCCCTAAATTTTACCTGAATTTTCTGAGACTATACCTGAATTCTTCTGTGTGAATTCATTTAGTTTGCTCAAAGTTCAGTAACTACCTATATCTGTAGAAACTCCAATATGTTAGCTGCAAATTTTCCTATCGTTCAAAATTTTCCTATCGAGTCCTTAGGACTAGTTTCCTCGCAGTGCTACTTTGCCTTTTCTTTCTTATTACTTTTATCAAATTACTTTATTTATTTTAGGCCTTATTGCTCTTGTAATGACTTGGACCTTTTTGGATCAAGTCTTTACTTATTACTCTTCATACCTTTGCACTAGGGACGACGATGAAGTGACAGCAGACTTTATGAAAGAAATGTATGTAAGAGAATATTATTTAAGATCTAGCTGAAAAGAGATACCTAGCTGATGAAGTTTCAAACTGAAAAGCGTCTCTTCTGACGTGTCAGTCTCAAGGTCACTTTTTTGCATTCACGTGATTTGCCTCTGGTTATCATACTGCAGTTTTGATGTTTCAGGTCACATAACGTATCGAACAAGGGGCAATAACTAAAATTCTCGAATGGGCGAATTTCTCGAAAGGAGAGGAGAAAGGCTAAAATTTACTGGATGCACTTTTGCTAGGAGAAGATACAATTGTGACTTAATTGTGCAAAAGCAAATAAATGAGTGTTGTGGGAAAAGGTGTTTGTTTAAAGCTAAAACTGCATTAGTCATGGCGTTGTCACTAAAAAAAAAAACCTCCCCTCTCTGGATCTGCCTGTGGCAAAAACTAACAACAAATTTCTTAAGAGTCACCCGTGTCAAAAGCCTCAGTTGTTAAAAATTTAGCTATTGGTATGTGCTCAGATCTCTCAAGCAATCTTCTGGTAGAGTCTCTGAGCCAAATTCCAATATATTTCTAAACCAGACACTGTTCGAATCCCTGAGTTGAATCCAGGCACATTTTCTGAACCAAATTCAGGTAGACTTCCTAACCAAACTTCTAGTAGATTCCCTAAGCAGAATTCAGGTAAGACTTCCTAACCCCTATTCTAGTAAGATTCCTTAGTTAAATTTGGGTCAATGAGCAATTACTGCTGTGTAGCTGAATATGAATTGTAATTCTAACAGAACAAAATCGTGGTGTTAAGGATTTCTAAATACCTAAGTAATATAATTGAAGTGCGTTCTATCTATTAGAGGAAATTTTATGCCAATTGGGAAAAGAAGAAAATATTTGAGGCGAACGAGGCTAGATGATGCTCATTATTATTTTCCTATGTGTGGTGTGACAAAGGAATCATTATTGCATTTAAGTGAGGGTGTGAATAATTAAAGGAGTTAAAAAGAGTTTTAACCTCCCAAAATACCTCCCAAAAAGATTTTTGGGAGGCATTGCGGAGGAAGGAATTGGTTTTTGCCGATTTTGAAAAGTAGTTGTTACATAGATATTAGAAATTTAGGAAGGTTCATTGGAGTAGTAATCAATCATCGAGAAAATTTCTTATGGAGGGAGGGGGGATGATATGGAGAGTTAAACGATGAGTTTTTTTTTATTGTTATTTTCGTCATGTCAGTTTGTGTAATATCATACATCATATCACCATAGACTTTGAGGCTTTCGTATGAAATAAATATATCAATCTATCTATCAACCTATTGCTACCTATAGAGCATAAAATGGGGACTTACAGTGCAAGCAATCCTGGGCAAATATTCTCAGTATAAAATTGTTGATTGTCAGCGGATTCAAAAGAGCTTTGAAATAGATTGGATTCAGGATTCATATAAAAAAAAAAGCTGTTTGTCCATTTCCGAATGGATAAATTTACAGAAGCATTTTCTGCCACACCTGCGTCCGATAAACATGCCAAAAGCGCATATCCAGGTATCCTATATATGAAACTGTGTAACCGACCCTCTTCTTTCCTATATTCGGCCAAAATGTCGATAATAGTTGTTTAAAGTATCCTTTTGTATTGTTAATTTGTGCTTGAGCTTCGGTAAGTTAGGACTCCAATCTTTCATGAAAAGCGACAGATTTCACCTCAATAAGAGTGCAGCCGAACTCAGGGTGGGTACGAAGAAAGTCAATTCACCTTTGTTGTTGGATCTATTGTTCAAGAGCTTCTGTTTCAAATAGATGTTGTAAAAGCAGAAAAACGTTTTCTGCATTTCTTTTAGTTTCTTTTCCACCTTATACTCAGCAAAATCACCTGTAATTTTCAAGTAGTAAGGAGAAGGTTTTCCAGGTTGAAAGTGTAGCTCTGTCAAACTGAGTATGTTAGGAGTAATTTGTTTTACCAAACCAGCCTGAAGTAATAGCCCATCGCCCATCGCCCCGGCCATCACCCTATGTTCAGTGTTGCCAAATTTGCAAGAAAACCTCCTTCGTCGATCGCCCAATCTTTAAAATTGATTACAGTGTGGCCAAACTTTGTTTCCTATAACCTAAAGGACTATTAAAAATACTTAAACACAATTACTTTAGAGCAGAGGAGATTGTAGGGGGTCAGATACTATTTTTAGGGATTAAAACATATCTGCTTGACTAGTAGCTCATTTTAAACCCCCTTTTCTCTGGTTTATATTATAAACGTCTTACGGCGCTTCAAAGTCTTGAATTCAGTTTATATCACAAATAAAGTTCTTCTAAGAAATTAAAAATCCTTTTCTTACAAAAAAGCGGACGATGGCCTTGCTTTGGCTTATTATACTCAATATAGTGTTTTTATTAAGGGAAAAAAATAGCCTTTGTATTTATCATAAAATTCAATATTTTATTCATTGCATTTTTATTTTGCATTTGTATTTTTTCAGTAAAGTGCAAACTTTTTTCTGGCCTTGGGAAGGCATAGGGGTTTGACGCCCAACTTATGTCAATTTCTGCTCGTTTTGAGCTTTACTCGGTTATTTATTGTAATTTTTATTCGTTTTGGACTTCGTTTATTTATCGATGCTGATTTGTGGTAGTTTCACGCTTCGTAGATTATTTGATTTTATTTTTGCTCATTTTTTGTTTAATGGAGTTCTTTACTTTTCTTTGAAAAACTTATTTTATGGAAAAAGTTTTTTAAATTAATTTCTGTTCGTTTTATATTGACAGATTCTTTTCAGGGAAAAAGAAAATAATACTTTAAATCTTTTCGTTTGTTAAGACTTTATAGTTTGACCTGCTATTTGTAGGCTGGAAAAAAATTTTCAGCAATTTTTAATAACATACGCCCTTTTAAATATCTGGGTACAAGTAGTACTGTTAATTTAGTTTCATATCTCCTCTAGTTTACCTGAAATGAAAACTTGATATCATTCGCAAAAAAAAATCTGTTTACTTTCTTTAATAGCTTGGATATACTTACGCTCTTTTGATTTGGTTAAATTTCAAGAGCAGAAATGGGAGGGTTGGCATGAGAGGGTGGTAGTGGAAGGGGGATTATTTGCCCTCAAATCACTCTCGACTATTAAAAAGGGTATCAGCCCTTTCTATTTTCAATCGAATGAGCCGTTTTCGAAGTTCCCACGAAAACTCCTTCGATACGAAGTGCCCTGGTCTAAACAACAACAACAACAAAAATGATACATTATACCTACGTCAAAAGTTCCCACGCCATAGAGCTCTGACAATAGTTATCAATTCCACAGGGACGAGGACAAGGAAACCACCAAGGTTGAACGAGGAAACGGCCTTTTGACAATAAATTTTGAATAATTTAAATTTTGAGTAATTTTAAAATGGCCTTGTGAAGATTCGCTTGATCCTAAGGCAAGACCTTTTGGATCAATTGAAAAAAAATCAGCTTTATGTGAATTTGTCCTTTAGTTGATAGTTGACAATTTTTTTTTTACCTATTTCTCATTCATTGGTATTTTTTCTTACCAAAATTGACCTGGCATTATTTTGGATATTCTCAATAGTAATCTAAGCTATTGCTGAATGAATCGATAATCTACTGACAACGTTATTCAAGCTATTTATTTTCGACTTCTTGAAAATACAGTCTATTGACTAAAACGAACATATTGACTAAAACAAATTTCTATCATAACGACTTTGTGACTAACAGAAGGAACAACAACATGGAATGTGTTTTATCATATGCTGGACTGAAGAATTTGCGAAATTAATGATACATCAACGCTGTTTTACAGGTAAAATATTCATTTCATTAAAATATTAGCCGTTTTGTAATTTTACCCTCATTTCATTATTTCCAGCCTTTCTTCTCCAGAAATGGCACCCAAAGTATGAAAACAGTTCTGCAAGAGAATTCAGATAGTTCTTCCCAAAATTTTGGAAATGAAAATAAACTCAGTTTATAATACCATTTATCGTACTTTCCCGAGAAATGATCTTTTTCGATTCATTTCTAAGTAATGAGTGTCTTTTCGATTTAGGGACAGGTTAAGTAACTCCCTGAGCTTAAAGGCACATTTCTGTCGAGCTAGAAAAATTTTCCACGTATATCGATATGCAAACCTTAACCTGTCCACTTAGTTAACCTTTTGCTTTGAAACTACTAGCCCGGAGCTACTTTCTGAAGTGCTACTAAACTTAAATTTTTCATACAAAGAATTGAATATCCATTTTTCTTTTTTGAT